>NW_026654099.1:0-9841 GCF_009828535.3 Hylobates moloch
ATACACGTATTTTTGCAAAATTATTTATAACAAAGTCTGATTCTATTGTCAAATATAAAATATTAATTAATATTAAATCAATATTGCATTGATAAATATTAATATTAAAATATTAATCTTGGTAATAATCGATATTGTGTGTCACCTTGACTGGACATAGTCTCAGTTATTCAATCAAACACTAATCTAGGTGTTGCTCTGATGTATAATACAGGTATTATTAAAGCCTGTCACTTCTCTAGATCAGGAAGATTGTCCTAGATGAACTTGGTTGGTCTGATTTAATCCTAGCAGAGGAGGAGACAGTGGAACTCTATGGTGGACAGCAGCTGTAGGACTTCCCAGGAATTCCGTCCTGTCTTTCCTGATGGCCAGCTCCATCGGCTCTGGCTGTGCCTAGCCAGATCTCACAATTGCCATCACGCAGAGCTCACAGCCCAATAAAGTGTCCATCCTCAGCTCTCCCAAAAATCCATAAGTGAGGGTGGGGGCTCTGTGACAGGGTGAGAAGCACAAGATCAGCTCTACATCAGCATCCCATTTGAGGAAATGACTACAATTGTCCACTTGCATTTCCCAAATGCATCCATGCATAGAAGAAAGCAGGGGCATCCAGGCACCAGGGAATGAGAAAGATCCCTCAGCCTGCCAGGTCCTCAGGAGCCACAGCCAGAGCAACACCTGAGGTCCAGGTAATGCATCTGAGACCTGTGGTTTAGACCACAGGAAGCACACCCTCCATTTTCAGAAAAGAGGAGAAAGGGGAAGTGTAAGAATGAAGCCTAGAGAAAAGGAAAATGGATTAGCAGAGAAAGGGCCAAATGGGTCAGTTCTGAGTCAGATGTTCAATTTGAAAGGACGATGGGGTTACTGTGAAAGCTGTCAGGATTCTAAGGACCCTGGCCCTGGGTGAGCCTCCCTCTTGGTCCCAATCTGAATCCCAAAGCCTGTTCCAATCAGAGATTCCCACGGAGATGCCTGCCCTGAGTCTGATTGAAAAACACTTCCCAGGTTCTCCTGGGCTTCCTTGGGACTCTGATTCTGGTGACCAGGGCAGGGACACTTCTGTCCCCAGAGTGACACTTGGGCTTCTGTGGAGGTGAGAATGTGTCGTCCTGTCACAAAGACAAAGAAACATCAGGGAAAAGTGTTTCACATTCAGAGACATTAAATGTCAGCACAGAATTGTAAATCTGAAAGGTTCTCTGAGGAAACTTGATGAATCAGCCCCAGATGCTGAGAGAAAATCAGCTTTTAGCACCACCAGTCCCTGCCATAGAGAACAGCCCAGTTCATAGGGCCCAGGACACCCCCTCGTGGTCTCAGATGCCCCTGCAGTGAGGTTTTTGTCTGGGCTCACGTTGACTTCCCCTCACTGTGTCTCTAGTACAGTAATACACAGCCGTGTCCTCAGCTCTCAGACTGTTCATTTGCAGATACAGCGTGTTCTTAGCGTTGTCTCTGGAGATGGTGAATCGGCCCTTCACGGAGTCTGCGTAGCTTGTGCTACTCCCATCACTATTAATATGTGAGACCCACACCAGCCCCTTCCCTGGAGCTTGGCGGACCCAGTGCATCCAGTAGCTACTGAAGGTGAATCCAGAGGCTGCACAGCAGAGTCTCGGGGACCCTCCAGGCTGTACTAAGCCTCCCCCAGACTCCACCAGCTGCACCGCACACTGGACACCTGCAAGCACAGAGACACCCTGGTCAGAAACTGCCACACAAATCCACTGTTTCTCTCACTCATGTCCACTCACACTCCATGTCTCTAGTTTTCCATCAATCACCTTTTAAAATAGCAACAAGGAAAACCCAGCTCAGCCCAAACTCCATGGTGAGTTCTCTGTGTGCAGTCCTGATCAGCAAACAGAAACACCTGGGAATCCCAGGGCTGGGGCTCCTCTCCCAGAGCTGCAGGGTCAGGGCTGGGCTGGTTTTCTTCAGCAGAGTGAGAGCCCTATTTGCATATCTCCTACTATATAGCAAGCTCTGGGGTGAGACACCTGAAGAGAGAGCAGGACCCAGGGCAGATGAAAGTGTCCTGAGGAAGATGGGTGACAATAATGGGATTTGAGAAATTGTGCTTATTATGAACCTGTGCTGTGATAAAATCTTCACACTGATCACCTTATTTCAGATTTACCTATGGGTGTAAATTATGTTCTGTAGGAGTCAGTGTTCTCTATTTACAGATATAAAAGTAAACCCACACATGGATGGGCTCTCTGTGTATCTAAGAGCTCATGTCTGGGATGGGTGAGTGCTGGTGTCTGGGCCTGCGCTTCTCACCACTGGCCCTGACTCCTCCCTTAGCCAACTCCAGGACAGAGCTGGACATGCCTAGTGTGGTTTGCAGAAGCCACTGCCTAATCAGAAGATGTGTGATTTTGCTGCACTCTCCTGTTTACCTTAAACTATGGAGAGAACTAGGGTTCAGGTAGATAACTTTCAGGTATCTCTGACATTTAACATACTCGTATCTATCTTTCTGTCCCTCCTACATTGTCTAATTTTCAACTTGTTTCCTCATAAATTTTATAAGATTTGATTGACAGATTATAAACTACATATTTAAAGTGTAAAATTGATAATCATGACATAACTATTACCATTATAAAGAAGGTGGACAAGTGAAATTCCCTCAACTTCTTTTCTGTCCTTCTACTTCCTATTTCTATTTCCTTATCCTTTCTCCTTCCCTTCTGCCAACATATTCCCAGGCAACTACTAATCTTTATGTTACTTTAGATCTGTTTTCATTTTCCAGAATTTTAAAAAATAGAATCATATATACTCTTATCTGTTTGGCTTATTTTACTCTATTTAAATACTTGATAATTTAATCTTCTTATTGTGTATATCAGTCATTCCTTTATTATGAATGATGGGTAGTATTCCAGTAAACAAAGTTACCATAATTTGTTTTTCTATTAGGCAACTGATAAATATTTGGATTCTTTTATTATTTTTGGTGTTAATAAAAATTTTGTTATTCAGATTTGAAATGTACATAGATGAGAATTTCTTTTTTTACAACAAGAATAAAATCAACAATAACTGTTAATCAGAGAAAATGGACATTTGCAAATTGTCTTTAATACTTCAGATCACTGAAATTTTAAGACCATCAACAAACCTGAAATCTAGAGAGAGAAGAGTTCTTGTAGGGAGAATCAAAGTTAGGGTGTGAGCTGAACTGAGGCAGAGTTCACCAAACGCAATATAGGCTAGTACAAGATAAAATACACTAATAAACAGTGAACTGCTTTGAGTCGAGTGTGACAAGCATGTTTTTAGTGAGAAATTCTCAGGAACCACATACTGAAGAGTTTTTCTATTCTTTTGAATGCCTTTCCCTTATAATGAGAATAGTCACAAAAATCTTCCCTTCCCAAAGTGTCTGTCTGGGGTGTATCAGAGCCCACACTTCTGAAATGCTTCCAGAGCCAAGTCTCTTACACCCACTACAGAACTAAGAAATTACTCAACAGGGCCAAGCCACCAAAACCGGTATCCTAAATGCACTGGTTTAACCCCTCAGGAATTGAAATGGGAACAGAGCTCCCCACCAAGGTTCTATGGGAAGCAGCTCCCGTCTCTTACGGAATCAGAGCCTTAGTCTGCAGAGCAGGGCAGCAGATCCGGAAGGTGATGACACCCATGGAGAACACTGCAGCTGTGGAAGGGAACACCCGGGGAAACGGGGGGCTCTACTCCAGGGGAAGGGGAACTGCAGAGCAAGGCAGAAAGGAGCCCCCATGTCAAACTCCGGGGTTCCAGGGAGGGAAGTGGAAGTGGCACCGCCTTGAAAACCCGGGCAGTGGAGCAGCCACTGTACCCACCCCACCAAGGGTGCGGGGTTCCTGGGCCTTGGGAGGTTCTGTGCAGGCTGCTCGGGCCGCTTCTCCAGGGTTCGGCCGCATGTCAGGGTGACCACGGAGGCCGCCACTCCCGACTACCGGCCGGGGTTGTGATCAGCTCTGCCCGGACCTCCCTGAGCACCGGGAAATTGGGGGAGCTTGTGGAGATGTCACCCCTGCCCTGGACGCCGGCCAGGGCCCAGAGAGGATCAGGAGCCCCTGCCCAGAAGGAGGGGCGGAGGGGGCTGATGCTCCACGGAGCCGGTGGGAGCCAGGAGCAGGCAGCAGCTCTGAGTTCTCAGGTGCGGCTCCAGCTGCTCTAATCAGGGCAGTGGGCTCGGACTTTGTGCTCTTGGAGGTCAAGGAACAGGAAGGAGCCCTGCCTCCCCGGGTGTGGCTGCAGCCACCCAAACCGCGGCTGAAGACACGGGCCTCTCGCTGCATGAAGACGGCAGAAGCCCTGCCCAGCAAACCGCGGGCTGCAGCCTCAGGCGTCCCTGCACTCTTGGAGTCCCCAGGAAAAGCCCTCTGCTCTTGCATGCTCCGAAGTGCCTGCTCCCACTTCTTGGCTTCTTCCTGCTGTTGGCGCCTGCTCTGATCTTGGAGCAAAGTCAGGGCGGAGCCCCAGGGACCATGAACTGCAAAAGGAGGCAGGAAGATTCCTGTGCAGAGGGGGAGGGTCCCCAGGAAGGGCCCGAAGGCTGGGCCCGGGCTCCCAGATACTCAGACCACAGTCGAGACTTGTGGTGCTTTCTACGGCCCCACCCTTGACCACCCATGGACCAATGGGCACGCACTTCCTGCCCTCGGAGGTCCATAAAAACCGCTGGGCTCAGCCAGAGCAGGACAGAAGATGGAGAGACGACAGGAAGACCAGCTGCAGAGAGGAGCTACCCTCTCCGCTGAGAACTGGGAAGACGACAGGACGACCAGCTGCAGGGAGGAGCTACCGTTTCTCCTGAGAACCGGGAAGACGACAGGACGACCAGCTGCAGGGAGGAGCTACCCTCTCTGCTTAGAGCTGAACACTCAACCAGTCAACCTGCCTACAGAGAGGAGCTGCTCCCTGGGGGTCTCCTCTGAGATGCTCGAATGCTTCATGAAGCTAGTCTTTGCCTTGCTCACCCACCACATGGCTGCATACCTCATTCTTTCCAGATGTAGGACACGAACTTGGGCAAAGTCGCCGCTGGCCACAGAGGGTTCTGGCCAGAAAAAGCAACACCCCAGTGATCCCGAAACAACTATAGTGAATACTGTAGGCCATGGTAACACAGTAGTATTTGTATATCTAAACATAAAAAAAGGTATAGATAAATAGGGAAGTGTATTATTGTGGAACCACCATTGTTTGTGTCATCTGTTAGTGGCAGAAACTGTTATGCAGAGCATAACTGTATTTAAATTTCTGGGGGAAAAATACAGCCACCCAAGAACAAAAAACTGATAAAACACTTCTTATGAAATGGAAGATAGAGAAATACTTTCCCAGGCAAAGAAAAACTGAAGAAATTCATCACCACTAGAATTACCTCACAAGAAATGTCAAAGGGTCTCCACTAGGTACCCAATAGAAGGAGCTCTTGTTTCAGCCCCACTCTGGCATCTGTCCTGTGATTGTTCTGTGTAGATCTGCTTTCTGCTGTCTTAGGGTTTTTCCTCTGTTGAGTCATGTTTCCCTTCCCCTGCTTATTTTCAGTCTATCACCACAATTCATATTTAGCTGGGAACACTGGAGGCTTTGGAAGAGATTTTTATCTATTCTTCACCAGGTCTAATGAGTTCTCTCCATGGGCGCCCATGTCTGTTTTGTTTTCTTGCATTCCCGTCGGAAGATCTCCTTATTCCTTGCGTACTTTCAGTACTGTGTTGAGTAAGTGCTCAGAGTTCTCATCCTTGTCTTTTCCAGTTTTCAAAAGAAAAGAATTATTTTCTGTTAAGTGTGATGTTAGCTGTGGACTTGTCATGTGGCCTTTATTGTGTTGTACTTTATTTCTGTACACAATTGAGAGTTGTTTTCCATGAAGAGATGTTGAATTTTCATCTTCTGCATCTATTAATATAGAAATATGGTTTTTATCCTTCATTCTATAGATGTGATATATCATGATTTTTGACTTGTACATGTTGAAGGGTAATTGAATCCCTGGGTTGAATCCCACTTGGTCATGGTGTATTATGATTATTATTATTTGAAATGCTGTTTGATTTGGTGTGCTAGTATTTTTAGATTTTTAAATTTATGTTCAACAGGGTATAGATCTTTTACCTTTGTCCATCTGATTGCTTTTTATTGGTATGTTCAGGCTTTCTATTCCTTCTTTTTTAATCTTGTTAGGTAGTATGTGTCCATGAATTTATCCAATTCCTCTAGGTTTTCAAATTTATCACGTAGACATGTTTATTATAGTACTTCATAATTTATTTTAGTTCTGGGATATCAGTTGAGGCATCTTCTGTTTCTATTTTATTTATTTGGGTCATGGCTCTCTCTCTGTATATATATATGTTATATATATTTTTTTCTTTTTTTGCTTGCCAGCTACTAATGGCTTTCAACTTTATCTTTTTTTGCTATTTTAATATTTTCTGTTATTTTTAGTTTTAATTCTGTTTATGTCTAATCTGTTCTTTGTTGTTTTTTAAAATAATTTTGAGTTTAGCCTTTTCTTGTTCTTAAAGTTCTCTGAGATGCATTGTTATGTTGGTTATTTAAAATATTTCTGCTTCTTGGATGTGGGCATTTATTGCTATAAATTTGCCTCATAATACTGTTTTGGATAACTGCCATAAGATTTGGTGTGTTGCATATCTATTGTATTTGTTTCATACATTTTTATATTTTCTTCTTAATGTCTTCTTTCACCCATTGGCCATGTAAGAGTGTTTTGTTTAATTTTTGTGTTTATATAGTTTTGAAATTTTCTCTAGGCTGGGCAGTGGCTCACGCTTGTAATCCCAGCACTTTCAGAGGCCAAGGCTGGTGGATGACTTTAGGTCAGGAGGTCAAGACCAGCCTGGCCAACATGGTGAAACCCTGTCACTACTAAGAGTATAAAAATCAGCTGGGCATGGTGGCAAGCACCTGTAATGTCAGCTACTTGGGAGGCTGAGGCAGGAAAATCATTTGAACTTGGAAGGCAGAAGTTGCAGTGAGCTGAGTTTGTGCCACTGCACCCCAGCCTGGGCAATAGAGCAAGAGTCCATCTCAAACAAACAAAAAAAAAGAATTTCTTGCAGTTACTGATGTTTAGTTTCATTTCATCTTTAATCAGATAAACAGTTGGCATCATTTTATATAAAAATTTTGACACATGTACTGTATTAACATATGGTCAGTCCTGAAGAATATTGCATGTGCTGAAGGAAAGAATATGTGCTCTGAAGTTGTTTGGCTCAATGTTCGGTAAATGTCAGGTCCATTTGGAATATAGTGCAGTTTAAATCCAATGTTTATCTGTTAATTATTGGCTAGATAATCTATCCAATGCTGAGTAATGTGTTAAATTATCTAAGTATAATTGTATAAAGTTAGAATCTGTCCCTTACTATGTAACATATTTGTGTTATATATTTGAGTTCTCAGGTGTGGGTATATATATATATATATAATTTACAATTGTTATCTATTCTTGCTCCATTGATCTTTTTTTTATATAATGTCCATTTTGGTCTCTCTTTATAGCATTTGACTTGAAATTTGTTTTGTCTGATGTAAGTGCTCATTATTGGTTTCTATTTTTGTAGCATATCTTTTTTTCCCCCATTCACTTTCAGTCCATGTGTAGATTTTCAGATGATGTCAGTCTTTTGTAAACAGCATAGAGTTGGGACTTAAAAAAATCTATGTGAACAGTATATTTTTAATTGAGGAGTTTTATTTATTTACATATAAGGTTATTTTGAATCTCTGTTTCTATGCCTTCCATGTAGAACTGTGAGTCAGTTAAACCTCTTTTCTTTGTAAGTTACCCAGTCTTGAGTATTTCTTCATAGCAGTATGAGAAGAAAAAAATGCACTCTTTTGGTACCACAGAGAGTAAGGCACTGCTATAAAGATACCTGAAAATATGGAAGCAACATTGGAACTAGGTAAGAGATAGAGGCTGGAACAGTTGGCAGGGCTCAGAAGAAGACAGGAAGATATTGAAAAGTTTGTAATTTCCTAGAGACTTGTTGAATGACCTTGAACAAAATGCTGATAGCAATATGGACAATAAAATCCAGGATGAGGGGGTCTCAGATGGAGATTAGGAACTTTTTGGGAAATGGAGCAAAGGTGACTTCTGCTATGCTTTAGCACGAAGACTGGAGAATTTTGCCTCTGCCCTAGAGATCTGTGGGACTTTGAACTTGAGAGAGGTGGTTTAGAGTATCTGGCAGAAGAAATTTCTAACCAGCAAAGCGTTCAGGACAAACAAGAGCATAAAAGTATGGAACATTTTCGCTGACGTTGCGATAGAAAAGAAAAACCAATTTTCTGGGTAAAAACTCAAGCATGCTGCAGAAATTTGCATAAGTAACAAGAAGCCAAGTGCCAATCACCAAGAAAGTGGGGAAAAATGTCTTCAGAACATGTCAGAAGTCTTCACGACAGTACCTCCAATCACAGGCCAAGAGCCTCAAAAGGAAAATAATGGTTTCATGTGCCTGGTCCAGGGCTTTCCTGCTCTGTGCAGTTTTGGGAAATGGTGCCTTGAGTCCCAGCTACTTCAGCTCCAGCTGTAGCTAAAGGGGGCCAAGGCACAGCTCAGGCCACTGCTTCAGATGGTGCAAATCCCAAACCTTGGCAGCTTCCCTGTCATGTGGAGCCTATGGTTGCACAGAAGTTAAGAATAGAGATTTGGGAACCTCCACCTAGATTTCAGAAAAATGTATGGAAATGTCTGCATGTCCAGGCAGAAGTTTGCTGGTTGGGGGGTGATGTAGCCCTCATATAAAACCTCTGTTAGGGTAGTGCTGAAGAGAAATGTGGGGTTGAAGCCACCATACGGAGTCCTCACTGGGCCTCTGCCTAGTGGAGCTGAGAGAAGAGGGCCACTGTCCTCCAGAACCCAGAATGGGAGATCAACTCACACCTTCCACTCTGAGCCTGGAAAAGCTGAAGACACTCAACACCAGTCTATGAAAGCAGCTGGGAATGGGGCTCTACTTTGCAAAGCCATGGTGGCAGAACTGTCAGAAACCATTAGAGTCCACCTCTTCCATCAGCCTGACCTGGAAGTGAGATGTGGAGTCAAATGAGATTATTTTGGAACTTTAGGTTTAATGACTGCCCTATTGGATTTTGATCTTGCACGGGCCTGTAGTTCCTCATTTCAGCCAATTTCTCGCATTTGGAATGGGTGTTTTTCTCAATATCTATACTTACATTCTATCTAGGAAGTAACTAACTTGCTTTTGATTTTACATGCTCATAGGTGGAAGGGACTTACCTTGTCTCTGATGAGATTTTGGACTTGGACTTTTGAGTCAGTGCTGGATTAAGACTTTAGGGGACTGCTCCACTCCAGATTGTTGAAAGAACAAGACTCCATCTCAACAACAAAAAACAAAAAACAAACAAAAAAATACTTTAAGGGACTGTCGAAAAGGCATGATTTTGTTTTGAAATGTGAGGACATGAGATTTGGAAGGGGTCAGGAGAAGAATGATATGGTTTCTCTGTGTCCTCACCCAAAATCTCATCTTGAATTATCATTCCCATAATCTCACATATGAATAGTGGGACCCTATGGAGGTAATTTAATCATGGGAGTAGGTTCCCCCAGGCTGTTTGTGTGATAATGAGTGTGTCTCACAACATGTGATGGTTGTATAAGCATTTGGCATTTCCCCAGCTTGCAGTTTTCCATCCTGCTGCCTTGTGAAGAAGATGCCTCGCTTCCCTTTTCCCTTCTGCCATAATTAAAAGTTTCCAGAGGCCTCTTATCTGGTAGATAAGGCCAAGGTCATAAATGTGAAGGGCTGACAGAGAT
>NW_026654100.1:0-9834 GCF_009828535.3 Hylobates moloch
CAGAGTAAGAAGACTGAAAAGGAACAAATAAAAACCTCTGAGAAATATGGGATTATGTAAAGAGAACAAATCTATCACTCATTGGTGTTACTGAAAGAGATGGGGACAAAGAAAACAACTTGGAAAACATTTTTCAGGATATCATCCATGGTAACTTCCCCAACTTAGCTAGAGAGGCCAATATTCAAATTCAGGAAATGCAGGGAACATAAGCAAGATACTTCACAAGAAGTTCATCTCCAAGACCAGTAATTATCAGGTTCTCCAAGGTTAAAATGAAGAAAAAAAATGTTAATGGCAGCTAGAGAGAAAGCCCATCAGAGTAACAGCAGACCTCTAGGCAGAAGCCCTACAAGCCAGAAGAGGTTTGGGGCCAATTGTCAACATTCTTAAAGAAATTCCAACCTAGCATTTCATATCCAACCAAACTAAGCTTCTTAAGAAAAGGAGAGATAATAACCTCTTCAGACAAGCAAATGCTGAGGGAATTCATTACCACCACATCTGCCTTATAAGAGCTCCTGAAGGAATCATTAAATATGGAAAGGAAAGACCATTACCAGCCACTACAAAAAAATCCTTAGGTACATAGACTAGTAACACTTATAAAGCAACCATACAAATGACCTAAAGGCCCCATTTAAAAGTCAGAGTGGCAAGCTGGATAAAAAAGCAAGATCCAATGGTATGCTGCCTCCAAGAGGCCCCTCTCACATGCAATGACATCCATAGGCTCAAAGTAAAAGGATGGAGAAAAATCTATCAAGCAAATGGAAAAAAGGAAAAAAGCAGGGATTGCAATTCCAATTTCAAACAAAACAGATTTTAAATCAACAATAATCAAAAAAGACAAAGAAAGGCATTAAATAAGGGTAAATACTTCAATTCATCAGGAAGACCTAACTATCCTAAATATAGATGCACTCAACACAGGAGTACCCAGATTCATAAAGCAAGTTCTTAAAGACCTTCAAAGAGACTTAGACTCCCACGCAATAATAGTGACAGACTTCAACACTTCACTGACAGTATTAGATAGATCATTGAGACAGAAAATTAGCAAAGTTATTCAGGACCTGAACTCAGCACTGAATCAAATAAACCTGATAGACATCTATAGAACTCTCAGCCCCAAAACAAGACATTCTTCTCATCTCCATATGGCTCATACTCTAAAGTTGACCACACAATTAGATGTAAAATAATCCTGAGCAAATGCATAATAACTGAAATCATACCAACTACTCTCTCTGACCACAGTGCAATAAAATTGGAAATCAAAACTAAGAAAATCTTTCAAAACCATACAATTACATGGAAATTAAATAACTTTCTCCTGAATAACTTTTGGGTAAATAATGAAATTAAAGCAGAAATCAAATTCTTTGAAACTAATGAAAACAAAGATACTACATACCAGAATCCCTGGAACACAGCTAAGACAGTGTTAAGAAGGAAATTTACAGCACTTAAGACCCATGTCAAAAAGTTCAAAAGGTCACAATTTAACAACTTAACTTCACAACTAAAAAGACTAGTGAAACAAGATTAAACCAACCCCAAAGCTAGCAGAAGACAAGATATAACCAAAATCAGAGCTGAACAGAATGAGATTGAGACACACACAAAAAAAGCATTCAAAAGATTGATGAATCCAGGAGTTGGTTTAAAAAAATAATAATAATAATAGACTAGATCACTAGCCATACTAATAATAAAGAAGAAAAGAGAAGATCCAAATAAACACAATTAGAAATGACAAAGGGGATATTACCACTGGCATCACAGAAATATAAAGAACCATCAGAGAATATTATGAAAACTTCTATGCACACAAATTAGAAAATTAGAGGCAATGGATAAATTCTTGGAGACAAAAACACTCCCAAGACTAAACTGGGAGGAAACTGAATCTGTGAACAGAACAATAACAAGTTCTGAAATTGAATCAGTAATACAATTCCTAACACCAAAAATCAATCAGGACCAGATGGATTCATAACCAAATTCTACCAGATGTACAAAGAAGAGCTGAACAGAAACTCTTCCTACAGAAACTATTCCAAAAAACTGAGGAGGAGGGACTCTTCCCTAACTCATTCTATGAGGCCAGCATTATCCTGATATCAAAACCTGACAGAGACACAACAAAAAGAAAACTTCAGGCCAATATCCTTGATGAATATCAATGCAAAAATCCTCCACAAAATACTGGCAAACCAAACCAAGCAGCACATAAAAAAGTTAATACATCACGATCACATAGGCATTATCCCTGGGATGCAAGATTGGTTCAACATATGCAAATCAATAAATGTGATTCATCATATAAACAAAACTAAAGACAACAACCACATGATTATCTTAATAGATGCAGCAAAAGCTTTCAATAAAATTCAACACCACTTTATGTTAAATACTCTCAACAAACTAGGTATTGAAGGAACATACCTCAAAAGAATAAGAGCCATCTATGACAAATCCACAGCCAGCATCAAGCTGAATGGGCAAAAGCTGAAAGCATTCGCTTTGACTACCAGCACAAGACAAGGATGCCCTCTCTCACCACTTCTACTCAACATAATATCGGAAGTCCTCGCCAGAGCAATCAGGCAAGAGAAGCAAATAAAGGGCATCCAAATAGGAAGAGATGAAGTCAAAGTATCCCTGTTTGCAGACGACATAATCCTATATCTATAAAACCACATAGTCTCAGGACAAAAGCTCCTTCACCTGATTAACAACTTCAGCAAAGTCTCAGGATACAAAATCAATTTACAACAATCACTAGCATTCCTATACACCAACAATCAAGCCACGAGCCAAATCAGGAATGCAATTCCATTCACAATCACCACAAAAAGAATAAAATACCTAAGAATACAGCTAACTAGGGAGGTGAACGATCTCTACAAAGAAACTACAAAACACTGCTCAGAGAAATCAGAAATAACACAAACAAAGGAATAAACAGTCCATGTTCACAAACAGGAATAATCAATATTGTTAAAGGGCCATACTTCCCAAAGCAATTTATAGATTCAATGTTATTCTTATCAAACTACCAGTGACATTCTTCACAGAACTAGACAAAACTATTTTAAAATTCATATGAAACAAAAAAGAGCCTGAATAGCCAAGGACATCCTAAGCAAAAAGAACAAATCTGGAAGCATCACACCACCTGACTTTATACTACAAAGCTACAGTAACCAAAACAGCATGGTAATAGTACACAATGAGGTTCATAGACCAATGGAACAGAATAGACAGCCCAGCAATAAGGCCACACACCTACAGCCATCTGATCTTCCACAAAACTAACAAAAAAAAGCAATGGGGAAGAGATCTCAATTCAATAAATGGTGCTGGGATAACTGGCTCGACATATGCAGAAGGCTGAAGTTGCACCCCTTCCTTATACCATATACAAAAATGAACTCAAAATGGATTAAAGACTTAGATTAAAAAACCCAAAACTATAAAAACCCTGGAAGATAACCTAGGCAATATCCTCCTAGACATAGGAATGGACAAACATTTCATGTGGAAGATATCAAAAGCAATTGCACCAAATTAAAAATTGACAAATGGGATTGAATTAAACTAAAGAGATTCTGCAAAGCAAAAGAAACTGTCAACAGAGTAAACAAGCAACCTATAGAAAGGGAGAAAATTTTCACAAACTATGCATCTGACAAAGATCTAATATCCACCATCTGTAAGGAACATAAATTTACAAGAAAAAAAAAAAAACAGCCTCATTAAAAAGTGGGCAAAGGACATGAACACTTTTCAAAAGAAGACATACATGTGGCCAAAAAGCATATGAATAAAAGCTCAACATCACTGATAATTAGAGAAATGCAAATCAAAACCAAAATGAGATGCCATCTCACAGTAGTCATAATGGTTATTAATAAAAAGCCAAAAAGAAACAGATGCTGTTGAGATTGCAGAGAAAAGGAAATGCTTATACACTGTTGATGGGAGTGTAAATTAGTTTCAACCATTTAGTAAAGTGTGGCAATTCCTCAAAGAACTCAAAATGGAACTACCATTTGACGCAGCAATCTCATTACTGGGTATATGCCCAAGGGAATATAAATCATTCTATCATAAAGACACATACACACATATGTTCATTGCAACACTATTCACAATAGCAAAGACATGGAATCAACCTAAATGCCCATCAACTGTAGACTAGATAAAGAAAATGTAATACATATATGTCATGACATACTATGCAGCCATAAAAATGTACAAGATTATGTCTTTGCAGAAACATAGTTGGAGCTAGAGGCCATTATTCTTAACAAACTAACATAGAAACAGAAAACCAAATACCAAATATTCTCACTTACACGTGGGAGCTAAATGATGAGAACACATGGACACATAGAGGGGAATAACATACACTGGGGCCTACCTGAGGGTGGAGGGTGGGAGGAGGGAGAGGATCAGAAAAAATAACTAATGGCTACTAGGCTTAATACCTGGGGGATGAAATAATCTGTACAACAAACTCCTGTAACATGAGTTTACCATGTAACATGAGTTTAATAAACCTAAACATGTATCCCTGAATTTAAAAGTTAAAAAACAGTGTACTCACTGAGCATGTGAGGCCTATGTCCAGGCCTCCTGGACAGTAATAGGTAGTATACTAGAAGAAATATAATTAAGTGATGAAAATATCTGGGTGCACTTATGGTTCAAAGAATATGTCCAATATTTCATAGAATGATGAGATGTCAAATTTATTAACAGTCTCGGACAACATCTAATTCAAACATTTCCATTAGCAATGAGGAAACTAAGACCCAGAAAGGACAACTGCCTTGCTCAAGGTTATATACCTCATTGTGTCACAGTTTAAAATCATCACATTTACTTAGAATACAACATACTTATGTTTTTGTTATGAATAAAATGGGAGAAATGGGTGAGAAAAAACTTATGAGCCACATTTTTCCCAGGAGAACCAATATATAAAAAGAGAAAACATTGTACACAGGAGTAAAAAATTCATAATTGACGTTACTTAAATGAATTCATCCTAGAAATATAACTTGATTTATGTGACATATTTGAATATTGGATCTATCCCTTCAATATAGTTCACAATAAATTCACTTTCAATTTCTTAGTTAATTTTTAACCATTTGCATATTTAAATTATGTGATTTTTAAATGAATGTGAAAGATTATTGTAAGCTGTAAAGAATCATACAAAAGTAGGTTTTTATTAGCAGTAACATCTTTGCAAACGAAGTTTTTTTTGTTCCTTGACTTTTACATCCACATTATGTTCTTCTAATTGTTTCTTGGGATATTTAGTATTAAGTGAATAAAACAGATCATAATAGTCATGCAATCTTTTTTTTTTATTACACATTAAGTTCTGGGATACATGTGCAGAATGTGCAGGTTTATTACATAAGTATACACTTTCCATGCTGGTTTGCTGCACCCATTAATCCATCATCTACATTAGGTATTTCTCCTTATGCTATCCCTCCCCTAGCCACAAACTCCCAAAGAGGCCTCAGTGTGTGATGTCCCATCCCTGTGTACATGTGTTCTCATTGTGCGCAACCCCCACTTATAAGTGAGAACATGTGGTGTTTGGTTTTCTGTTACTGTATTAGTTTGCTTAGAATGATGGTTTCCAAATTCATCCATGTCCCTGCAAATAACATAAACTGATCCTTTCGATAGTGTTCCATGGTGTATATGTGCCACATTTTCTTTAGCCAGTCTATCATTGATGGGCATTTGGGTTGCTTCCAAGTCTTTACTATTGTGAACAATGCTGCAATAAACATGTGTGCATGTGTCTTTATAGTAGCATGATTTATAATCCTTTGGGTATATACCCAGTAATGGAATTGCTGTGTGAAATGGTATTTCTGGTTCTAGATCCTTGAGGAATTGCCACACTGTTTTCCACAATGGTTGAACTAATTTACACTCACACCAACAGTGTAAAAGCGTTCCTATTTCTCCACATCCTTTCCAGCATCTGTTGTTTCCTGACTTAATAATTGCCATTCTAACTGGCGTGAAATGGTATCTCACTGTGGTTTTGATTTGCATTTATCTAATGGCAAGTGATAATGAGCTTTTTTTCATGTTTGTTGGTTGCATAAATGTCTTCTTTTGAGTAGTGACTGTTCATCTCCTTTGCCCACTTTTTGATGGGGTTGTTTTTTCTTGTAAATTTCTTTAAGTTCTTTATAGATTCTGGATATTAGCCCTTTGTCAGATGGAAAGATTGCAAAAATTTTCTCCCATTCTGTAGGTTGCCTGTTCACTCTGATGATAGTTTCTTTTGCTGTGCAGAAGCTCTTTAGTTTAATTAGATCCCATTTGCCAAATTTGGCTTTTGTTGCCATTACTTTTGGTGTTTTAGTCATGAAGTCTTTGCCCATGCCTATGTCCTAAATGGTATTGTCTAGGGTTTTTTCTATGCTTTTTATGGTTTTAGGTCCTACATTTAAGTCTTTACTCCATCGTGAGTTAATTTTTGTATAAGGTGTATGGAAGGGATCCAGTTTCAGTTTTCTCCATATAGCTACACAATTTTCCCAACACCATTTATTAAATAGGGAATATTTTTCCCATTGCTTGCTTTTGTCAGGTTTGTCAAAGATCAGGTGGTTGTAGATGTGTGGTGTTATTTCTGAGGCCTCTATTCTGTTCCATTGGTCTATATACCTGTTTTGGTACCACTGCCCTGCTGTTTTGGTAACTGTAGCCTTGTAGTGTAGTTTGAAGTCAGGTAGCATGATGCCTCCAGCTTTGTTCTTTTGCTTAGGATTGTCTTGGCTATATGGGCTCTTTTATGGTTCCATACGAAATTTAAAGTAGCTTTTTTCTAATTCTGTGAAAAACGTCAATAATAGCTTGATGGGGATATCCTTGAATCTATAAATTACTTTGGGCAGTATGGCCATTTTCATGATATTGATTCTTCCTATCCATGAGCATGGAATGTTTTTCCATTTGTTTGTGTCTTCTCTTATTCCCTTGAGCAGTGGTTTGTAGTTCTCCTTTAAGAGGTCTTTCACATCCTTTGTGTGTTGTATTGCTAGGTATTTTATTCTCTTTGTAACAATTGTGAATGGGAGTTAACTCATGATTTGGAACTCTGTTATTGGTGTATAGGAATTCTTGTGATTTTTGCACATTGATTTTTTTTATCCTGAGACTTTGGTGAAGTTGCTTATCAGCTTAAGGAGATTTTTGGCTGAGACAATTGGGTTGTCAGGCCTCTGAGCCCAAGCTAAGCCATCATATCCCCAGTGACCTGCAGGCATACATCCAGATGGCCTGAAGCAACTGAAGATCCACAAAAGAAGTGAAAAGAGCCTTAACTGAGGACATTCCACCATTGTATTTGTTTCTGCCCCACCCTAACTGACCAAGGGACTTAGTAATCTCCCCTACCCTTAAGAAGGTTCTTTATAATCTCCCCCGCCCTTAAGAAGGTTCTTTGTAATTCTCCCCACACTTGAGAATGTACTTTGTGAGATCCACTCCCTGCCCCCAAAACATTCCTCTTAACTCCACCATCTATCCCAAAACTTATAAGAACTAATGATAATCCCACCACCCTTTGTTGACTCTTTTCGGACTCAGCCCACATGCACCCAGGTGAAATAAACAGCCTTGTTGCTCACACAAAGCCTGTTTGGTGGTCTCTTCACACGGACATGTGAGATATTTGGTGCCAAAGATCTGGGTCAGTGGGACTCCTTCAGGAGACCAGTCCCCTGTCCTCACCCTCACTCTGTGAAGAGATCCACCTATGACCTCCGGTCCTCAGACCAACCAGCCCAAAGAACATCTCACCGATTTTAAATTAGGTAAGTGGCCTCTTTTTACTCTCTTCTCCAACCTCTCTCACTATCCCTCAATCTCTCTCCCTTTAATCTTGGTGCCACCCTTCAATCTCTCTCTGCTCTTAATTTCAATTCCTTTCATTTTCTGGTAGAGACAAAGGGGACACATTTTATCCGTGGACCCAAAACTCCGGTGCCAGTCACGGACTTGGGAAGGCAGCCTTCCTTTGGTGTTTAATCATTGCGGGGATGCCTCTCTGATTATTCACCCATGTTCCATTGGTGTCTGATCTCTGCGGGGATGCCTGCCTTGGTCATTCACCCACATTCCCTTGGTGGCAAGTCAATTGCAGGGATGCCTGCTTTGGCTGCTCACCCACGTTGCAGCCCAGGGCTGCTCCCCACCCCCCTTTTCCATGTCTCTACCCTTCTCTTTAAACTTGCCTCCTTCACTGTGGGCAACTTTCCACCCTCCATTCCTCCTTCTTCTCCCTTAGCCTGTGTTCTCAAGAACTTAAAACCTCTTCAACTCTCACCTGACCTAAAATCTAAGCATCTCATTTTCTTCTGCAACACCGCTTGGCCACAATACAAACTTGACAATGGTTCTAAATGGCCAGAAAATGGCACTTTTAATTTCTCCATCCTACAAGACCAAGATAATTTTTGTCAAAGAATGGGCAAATGGTCTGAGGTACCTGACGTTCAGGCATTCTTTTACACATTGGTCCCTCCCTAGTCTCTGCTCCCAGTGAGACTCCTCCCAAATCTTTCTTCTTTCTCTCCTGTCTCTTCCTTCAGTCTCCACCCTAAGCTCTGAGTCCTTTGAATCCTTCTTTTCTATGGACTCATCTGACCTCCCCTTCTCCCTAGGCTGCTCCTCGCCAGGCCAAGCCAGGTCCCAATTCATCCTCAGCCTCTGCTCCCCCACCCTATAATCCTTCTATCACTTCCCCTCCTTACGGCCGGTCTGGCTTCCAGATTCGTTCAGTGGCTAGCCCTCCCCCACCTGCCCAACAATTTCCTCTTAAAGAGGTGGCTGGAGCTAAAGGCATAGTCAAGGTTAATGCCCCTTTTTTCTTTATCTGACCTCTCCCAAATCAGTTAGCATTTAGGCTCCTTTCCTTTTTCTTTTTTTTTTTTACTATTGTACTTTAAGTTTTAGGGTACATGTGTACAATGTGCAGGTTTGTTATATACGTATACATGTGCCATGTTGGTGTGCTGCACCCATTAACTCATCATTTAGCATTAGGTGTATCTCCTAATGCTATCCAGCCCCCTCCCCCCACCCCACAATTTATAGTACTAAATGCCCACAAAAGAAAGCAGGAAAGATCCAAAATTCACACCCTAACATCACAATTAAAAGAACTAGAAAAGCAAGAGCAAATACATTCAAAAGCTAGCAGAAGGCAAGAAATAACTAAAATCAGAGCAGAACTGAAGGAAATAGAGACACAAAAAACTTTTCAAAAAATTAATGAATCCAGGAGCTGGTTTTTTGAAAAGATCAACAAAATTGATAGACCACTAGCAAGACTAATAAAGAAGAAAAGAGAGAAAAATCAAATAGACACAATAAAAAATGATAAAGGGGATATCAACACCGATCCCACAGAAATACAAACTACCATCAGAGAATACCACAAACACCTCAATGCAAATAAACTAGAAAATCTAGAAGAAATGGATAAATTCCTCGACACATACACCCTCCCAAGACTAAACCAGGAAGAAGTTGAATCTCTGAATAGACCAATAACAGGCTCTGAAATTGAGGCAATAATCAATAGCTTACCAACCAAAAAGAGTCCAAGACCAGATGGATTCACAGCCGAATTCTACCAGAGGTACAAGGAGGAACTGGTACCATTCCTTCTGAAACTACTCCAATCAATAGAAAAAGAGGGAATCCTCCCTAACTCATTTTATGAGGCCAGCATCATCCTGATACCAAAGCCAGGCAGAGACACAACCAAAA
>NW_026654101.1:0-9833 GCF_009828535.3 Hylobates moloch
GGAGGACCCTGACTCTGGGCCCTGCTGACCCGGGCAAGGCCCCGTTGTGATGCGTGCCATGACCTCAGAATGCCACTGGTGCTTAGCACCTATCCGCTCTCCGGCCTGCCTTCTGTGTTCCACGGCAGTTACACACAGGCAGTGGTGTTTGTGAGCAGCAGTTTTCTGGTTTTCTCCCTGAGGTTTTCTCCCCGAGAGGCATACGTAACCCAGGCCAGCTGATCAGAATCAGGTGAGTGTGACCTGCTCTCTTCCTTCCAGGCTGACTTGGGGACAGTGGCTATGGTATGGGCGGTGTTGGCCTCTGGGCAGCTACTGAGGAGGAGGGTCATCCCTGAGCACTCACAGGGAGCCGGTTCTACACTGCCTGTGTAGATGATTTTCTCTTTTGTCCTCACAGTGGCTTCGTAGAGTGGGTGCTGTTCCCGAATGTACCCATTCGACAGGTGAGACGTCTGGGGTCAGAGAGACGGTAACCGGCCCGAAAATCCAGACATGACCCTGGGTTTTGCTCTCGGCCCTGCTGTGTGCCGTGCTAGACTTCAGGCCTCAACCCTGTGACCTCCCTGCTCGAGATCCCAAAACTGCCCAGATTTCCGATCCCGATGGGGCAGAGCCTGGCCCTGGCAGAGACACTGGGATGGATCCACTGTGGGTGGGGAGGAGGGAAGGGTCCTCAGAACACACCTGGGGCCTAAGCTGGGTCCTGATGGTCACTGTGGGACCCACTGGACACACACGGTCCCTTGTCTGGGAGTGGCATGGGGAGCCTTCTGCCCTTGGGCAGTTGTGGAAAGTGAAGGAGCCCTGGAGGGCTGGCTGAGGGGAGACTATCTTCCCTTGTGTTCAAAGGGGTCCAGGCACTGGGCTTCTCCCCAAGTATTTCTTATTCTGTCTGGCCTCGCTTTCCTTTTGCCCTGAGTATTCTCAGGAGGGACGGTCCATCTAGATGTTCTCCAGGAGCAAGGACCCACTGTTCTTCATCAGTGACCCAGGAAAATGAAGCCCCCTCCTATAGGGACAGCTCAGAATGGTGGAGTCCACAGTCCCTCCCCGAGGGATGTGGTTTCCATGAGCGCAGTGGCTGCTTGGGAGACAGTAGATCATTTTCATCCCTCATCCCCAAAACCAAACACACTCCCGCTCAAATGGCGTTATTCCTAAAGCAGCTTCACTGGTTAGACCGAAGGGCCACGGTAGCTCAAGTGATGAGCGAGGTAGAACGGAGCAGTCAGGAGAGATCTTGTTCCCCATAGGAAACTGGGCATCTCTGTGGCCCTGAGTATCCCCGGAGGCCGATCTTACAGAGACCTCTGGTGCCTGACCCCAGTTCGCATCCACAACCCTGGAATAGCCCATCACAGGCCCTTCACCCTTGGCAGGTGGACACCGTTCAACCTGCTGGGGCAGGTATGTGCCCGTTTCATGGCATAAGGGGAAAACGGGATTCTCTGTCCAGGTCCCACTCTTCTCGAGTCCTTGGGAAGATGCTCACCCCTGCTTGCGGCTTCAGACTGCAGAGACCCATGGAGGTGTGGGCCACGGGGTTTGGCCCCTTTTTACCAGAGTGCAGTGGTGGAATGAAGGTTACACAACCAACCAGCATCTGGGAGCCCGCTGGGAGCGGTTCAGGTGTTCTCCGAAGCTGTCGGGTACAGTGTAACCTTTAGCCAATTTTGTCTCACAGGATGAACGTGGTGGAGGATGTGGATAGTTGGCGGGCGCAGGAGCGAGAGGACATCGTCAGGAAATATGAACAGGTACAGTTCGGTCTGCTTCTTGGAGGGAGGCCTCTTCCAGTGTGCCCTGGTCAAAGGGTCCTGGGTTCCCTAGGAGCACAGGGCAGGGACGGGTGGCCAATACCCCCAGGCCCTTGCACCCTTTACCTTGGACCCCTCACGAAGGCTCCCTCTGGGTTACAGGGGCACCAAGCTGGGCTGCCAGAGGACAAGGGGCCTGTGCTTCTCGGAATGTTCGAACACATGGATCCGTTTGGGATTGTGCAGTGAGTCCTCTGTGCTCCCCTCACCCCTAAAGCATCTGTCTCAGCTCAGGGATGGGTTTGCTTTTAGAAAGGCCTTTCTGACACAGGACGTGTCTCGCCAGCTCGGGTCAACCTCCTTTCCAGGGTCAGAACTCCCCCCTGGCTCCCCTGCAGGTCCGGCCCGAGGTTGTTGTTAGGCCAGAGGTGCAAGGCCCATCTAGGGAGCCGGTGGGAATGGAGACTGGGCTAGGTCAGGCCCCTGGGCTCTCAGCAGTTCTGTCGGCAAGTCAGCACAAGAGGAGCGGGGCAGCCTGAGGGTCTGGCCCTGCCTACCAGGAGACAACCCCAGTGAGATCCAAGGGTTGTGGCCACAGGGTGAGGAGATACCTGGCCCAGCCTCAGGGCTGTTGTCCAGCAGGTCTCTCAGAGCCCACCTGCCCCTGTCCTCCCCCATTTCCCTAGAGCTACAGCCCTCACTGTCCCCGTGGGGAAGGGGGAAAGGTGTGGGGACAGTGGGGGCTTTGGCCCTAAGAGAATGGGGGAGAAGACGGGCAGGGCCCCGGTCTGGGCATCTCAGGGTGAGGCCGGGGAGGCAGCAGGGCTTGTGACTAAAGACCCTGGGTCTGGTGCTGGGAAGGGATCTGGGGCCAGGTAAGAGGAGCCCAGCCTGGAGCCCATCCCTCCGGGATCAGAGGATGGAGAGACAGCGGATCCCGGGGGAAGTAGGGTGGGAGGGAGCTGATGAGCCGTGCCACTTCTGAAATGCAGGGTGTGTGGCTCAGATGCAGGGAGAGGCAGGTGGATGCTGGGAGGTCAGAGCCTGCAAGAGCCTTGGGGCTGTCAAGTGGGATGGGCCCCTGGTGCACCCAGAGTACACCGGGCAGGTCTCAGGGCAGGCTCCCTTGACCCTGGCGGGGTGATGTGGTCGATCCCTGAGGGATTCCTGTCAGGGCCTGGTCGCCCACCTTGGGCGGCCCCCATCCCATCTCAGGGCTGACCTTTCTCAGCTCCAGCAGAAAGCACCACCTGGAGTCCAGGATGGGTAGCCCCATTGTGCAGCCTGACCACCCCCCACGCCAGGGGCCCCGGCAACCCCGGCCAGGCTGTCCCCGCACTCCTTCTTCTCCCAGGTCCTGCCCCTCCTGGGAGTCAGCCCCACAGGAAGGCCCTTGTCCTCCCTTCCCTGTGCCTTCTCCCGGGCTGAGCCCTGAGCTGGGTAGGGACAGAGCCAGTCCTTTCTGGGGGTCGGCTCCCAGGCTGGGGCGGCTCCAGGCCCTGTGCAGGTCCTCAGCGCTGCCTGGGTTGCCTTACAGTGAGACGGAGCTGCCTCCTCTGACTGCACGGGAGGCAAAGGTAAGAGCCTGATGCATGGAGGGGCTGGTCCAGGGACGTATGGACTGGGCGGGTGGTCAGTGAGGCAGAGGAAGCAGCTGGCCTGGGCGGTGGCGGGTGAGGGCAACACTCTGTCACTGGGAGGGGCAGCAGAGACCTGACCCCAGGTTGATTTAACTTTGGCAGTTTGATACAATTCCAAAGTGAGAACCACAGTCCTGGCTTGGGGGTGGCTGCCTGCTTGTGTCAGGACCCCACCGAGAGGCTGGGACCTAAGACTGGTGTGTCTGTGGCCTGAGGATGGCACATCCCGGGGTCCCAAAGCCAGCCCACTGGTGCTCATTTGCTCAAAGGCTCTCAGCCCTTAGGGTCTGCCCGTCCCTGGCTCCTTCCAGCTGGGTCCCACCAGGGCTCCAGAGCCCAAGACCCAGCATCCACGGGCAGCTCTGGGAAGCCCGGCAGCTCCACTAACTCCAACATTCCTCATTGGACAGCGAATTCAGCGGGAGACAAGGAGAAAGAGCAAGTGGCTGGAGATGCTGTGGGAATGGGAGATGTACAAGAACAGTGAAAAGGTAATGTGTGGAGGGAGAGGCCCCCGGAAGCACTCTCTGCAGAGACAGGGACAGGCACCCATGGCTGTGGCCTGGCACCGTCAGCCTCTCAGAGGGTGGGTGGCACAATGTCCTCGCCCAGAGGACTGCAGGCCTGGTCGCCAGATTGCCTGCCTATTCGTGCAAGCGTCACCTTGCTGGGAGGGAATCTGAATCTAGGGCTCGGGCCACCTGGAGTTCAAGGCTAGGGATGTCCTGGTGACCCGAAGGAAGAAAAAGGTTCAGATCAGAGTTTCAACTCTGAGTGTCCATCCACTCTTTCAGTCCTGGGAAGGGAGACCCTGTCCCAGCTCGATCTCACCTCTACTGAGGAATCATGGGGCCAAAACCGACAATTCCCAGAATCCCCGGGCTCTGGTCCTCACTGGGGTCACCCCGTGGCCTGTGACATCAGACTGTTTTCTGCCCACGGCTCGTAGATCGCATATACGAGGGAACTCCCACGAACATCCAGGGCCCGGCGTGGTCAGTCCTCCTGAACATTCAGGAAATCAAGTTGAAAAACCCCAGCAAATACAAGGTACGCTCAGCCAGAGCACAACAAACAGGACAGGCTGTGTCAGGGGTCCAGGTCTCCGGCTGGAGGGAACGCCAAGCCCACCCTGGGAGGGGGGGTGAGGGGGAAGGTCAGATGAACACCCTGGGCACAGATGGTGATACAGTCACCACAGACAGAAAAACTCGGCTCTGGTGACCCTCCCTGGCTTCAGTAACAAGCCAAAAAGCAGCTTTCTGCAGAAGGAAACCTTCTTTCCCGAAGTGCTGACTGTGGGCTGACTGCCATTTGGGGCAGGGAGTCTTCCATCTGTTCTGAGGCTGCTTCCTTCTCTTGGCCCTGCCCTACAGCTCACGAAGGAGAAGGGCAAGAGTTCATCTGAACACATCCACCAGATCGACCGGGATGTTAGCAGGATTCTCCAGAACCATGTCTTCTTCAGGCAACGATATGGAGCCAGATAAGCCTACGGGAGCCACAGGGTCCCAGTGGAGACGGGGTGAACGAGAGGGATGGGGACATCCCCGGAGCAGAAGCCAGGGTCACCCAGGAGGGATGACAGAGCCGCCAAGAGCTCTCCTGGCCCAGGGAGCAGCTGGCACCATGAACCGAGCACCTCCCTGTTTCCAAGCCCTGGGCCAGGCTGGAACATGTGGGGCCAGAGCCCAGGAGGATCCTGAGGAGACAGAAGACAGCAAAGAAAATCATGCACAAGGCCGGGCGCGGTGGCTCACGCTTGTAATCCCAGCACTTTGGGAGGCCAAGGCGGGCGGATCACGAGGTCAGGAGATCGAGACTACAGTGAAACCCCGTCTCTGCTAGAAATACAAAAAATTAGCCGGGCGTGGTGGCGGGCGCCTGTAGTCCCAGCTACTCGGAGAGGCTGAGGCAGGAGAATGGCGTGAACCCCAGAGGCGGAGCTTGCAGTGAGCCGAGATTGCGCCACTGCACTCCAGCCTGGGCGACAGAGCGAGACTCCGTCTCAAAAAAAAAAAAAAAAATCATGCACAATGGTGAAAGGTGCTCTCCCTGACCCACGGGGACCCGTGGTAGGACCCACGGGAGGGTGGCAGGATGGAGGGCCCATGAGCCTACCCAGACAACACTGACAGCACCAAACGCTGGGAGAATTATGGGTCCTGGAAACTCTCATCCAAGTCTGCTGGGAACAGGACACGGCACAGCCACGTTGGCAGCCAGCTGGGTAGTGGCTCACAAAGCTCAGTGGACTTGAACCACGTGTCCCCAAGGTGTCACAGATATTGAACCCACTGATTTGGAAACTGACATCCACATGAAACCTGCATGCCAGGTTCACTGCTTGATTCACCGTCACTCACACACCGAGCCTTCGGGGACGGCCTTCAACACGTCATGGGGAGAGCAAGGCTGGTCGTCCCTTCAAACAGAAGACCCAGCGAGAAAAGGGAACGAGCCAGTGATGCCCGCACGAACCTGGGTGGATCCTAGATGCACTTTGCTAAGGGAAAGAAGCCAGACCCAATAAGCTACCACAGTAGCATTCCCATTCCTAGGCCATTCTGGAAAAGGCCAAACCACAGGGACTGAGAAGCAGTCTGGGTGGCCAGGGGCTGACGAATCGGGGAGAGGCTGGGTGCATAGGGGCCACTCTGGAGACTTGGAGGATGAAGGAGTCACTCCAGGAGGGGCTGGAGCGGTGGCCAGGAGACTCCGCACATTGGTTTGGAACTGTGGAGAAACTGTACACCCAGAGACTGAACTGGCGTGTGCGCAAACTGAAAAAAAGAAAAAAAAATCATTCAGAGTGAAAAGGATCGGTCAACTCACTGTACAACTGGGCTATTTGCATGTCACAGATGTGGATTTTACTGAAACATTTCTTCAACAGTCTCAGGTCCTGAAGAGCTCACTGCTTATCTGGTGAATCATCTGAATGTGAAATGGGATTTGTTGTTAGGATTTGTAGACAAAGTGAAAGTAACAGCATCTGCACAAACCAAACCATAGCCCCCTTTCTCTGTTTCCTAGGCAGCGGGAACTCTTCTATATCCTCCTGGCATATGCGGAGTATAACCAGTGAGTATTCCCCACACTGTTCTGGCCGCCCTGTTGTGGCCTCACAGTCAGCGTTGCCCTTTTTGCACCCTGACCCAGGAGGCCTCCAGGGGAACCTCCAGCCAGGCTCCAGGGGATGTTCCCGCCCCACCTCCCCAGGGTAAAGGCTGCATAGTGGGGTCACCAGATGGGAGGGTGGGAGGCCTTCGGGTTTGGGAGCCTCTTAAGCTGCCCAGCTCTTCCCGCTGATGGCTCCACAACTTGGGGGAAGGCTCTGATTTCATGATGGGCTGGGGGCTTCTCAGGATTCCACAGCCCAAATGGCGGGACAGTCCAGGGGCTCCAAGACCATCAGGAGCATGTGGTACCCACGTCACAACCCAAGACCATGTGGCATCTGGTGAGTTTATGGTCCCCTCAGCTCTTCCCCAGAGGCCCTGCATCCCGTGGGGCTGGACGAGCAGGGAGGCTGGAGCCCCTCATGGGGCTGGTGACTGACTGAGTCCCAGCCAGGGCCTGACCTGGGATACCGGGTTCTCCATGGGCTGGGAGTTGGTTTCCATTCCTGCCCTGGAGGAGACAGAGGCACAGAGATGGGGCCCCAGCTCCCGCAGAGGAGGGCAAAGGGCAGTGTGTCCACCGAGAGTGTGGGAAGGGGACGGTGTCGCGGGGAGTCCTGGACACTGCCCAGTGTTCTGCACTAGGCATAGGTTCTTCAGAGGCCCTGGAAGAGGGAGGTTTTTAGGGCAGCCCAGTGGCCTGAGCACCTCTGTTGCTCCCATCAGGACCAGGACATAGACGCTGGTCTATGCGGGCAGTGTCTCTCGTTAGGCTGGCTTCTCCGGATGTTAATGAAGGTGAGGTGGCATAGGGAGACCCTGGCTCAGGGACCCTCGTTGCCCTGCAGTGCCCTGCTTCCTCAGTCCGGCAGTCTGGCTCACCCCCAGCCCACAGGAGGCTCAGGCGGGTCCCCGAAGGACACGCAAGCAAAACCCTCTGCCGAAGAGGGGTCATCCCAGGGCAATAGCTGGGGCTCAGGCCCAGCCTCATGGGCAGACTGGGCCAGGACCTGACTTGAGAGGGCTCAGGGAAGCCTCAAGCGCTGGGCAAGCCCCTCTCTCCAGGAGCCACATCTCCACTCATATGAGTGCCCCCCATGAGGAGCTGCAAGACCTTGCCTGACCCAGCGTCCTGGAGGGCCCAGGCGACGCTCATGGGGAAGGTCACTGACTCTGGGGACTGAAACGCCAATGGGCACAGCTCGAGCCACCAGCCCCAGCCTGGAAGGGCCAGGTTCTCCCACGCCTGCTGTCTCCACAGATCTCTCTCGGGCTGACCCTGCGCCTGTGGGACGTTTACCTGCTACAAGGAAAACAAGCATTGATGCCCATGACCACCATTGCGTTCGAGGTGCAGAAGAGTAAGTCTACGTGTGCCCAGTGGGGCCTGGGGAGCCCCGGGGTCAGACCCCGACTGGCCCGAGGGCAGCTTCCTCACACTGTCCTCACGATCCCGTTCTGGCTCAGAGGGAGGTCTGGCCAGGTGGGCCGGGAAGGGCACTGTGACAGCGAGCCCATCCCCCACATGACCCAGATGAAAGTCAGGAGTGTGGCGGGCACTTCCCTGTCCAGGTCGCCCCCCAGTCACAGCCTCCTGTGCACATCTGGACTCCTGGGGTGGCCACAAAAGGATCCAGCACCACCCAGTGAGAGGCTGAAGTGGCCACGGAGTATGGGCTGGCCCCCTCCCAGGGAACTCTCCTGGCCTGATGTCCACCCTGTCCCTAGAGCGCCTCAAGGAGACATCCAGTTCTGGCCCGTGGGCGTGCTTTCAGAGCCAGTTCTGCCGTCACTGGGCCAGGAATGATGACACGGTGCTCAAGCACCTCAGAGCCTCTATGAACAAATGAGCGAGGAAGCAAGGGGACCTGCCATTCCCAGGTGGGCTCCAGTGCCGTGTCCCCTCCCATGTCACCCTCTGGGGCAGTCAACAGTGGGGGAGGGCCCGGGACTTGCAACCCTACTACCTGGGCCTTCCTCTTCACCTTTTCTTCCTCCTCTTCCTCCTGGACTCTAAGAAAGTACAGCAGGCCCACCGGTCCTCAGGGCAGGCACTCAGTGCCTGTGAACTGGACGTGTTGTGCACACAGGAGGGGGATGTGGGCAAGACCCTCCCTCGAGCCCCCCCCACTTTCCACGCTGACTGGCTGTCCCCCTCACAGGGCCCTCAAAGTTACTAGAGGAACCAGACCCATTTGTGGGAGACCCCGCCTCTCCCTGCAAGCACCCACAGCCTCAGAGAGCAGCAGAGGCCCCTCACTCCTGCACGCTCCTCCAAGATTGCCAGGACAACAAGCCTTGAGCCAGGGAGACAAGGGAATTGGGGGTCCCTGGCCCCCAGAGCATTCAGGGAGAGGGCACAGGCGGGACCCCGGGCCCAGAGCCAGAGCCAAAAATTCAGCCCGATGTGGGAACAGTCAGTCCTGGCATGGACTGGGCAGCCCAGGAGGGCAGAGGGTGACCCACGTCCGGGCCCAAAAACCCACTGCAGAGACGGGTCCTCATGTGAGGTGGCAAGGGGCTGGCTGACATCCAAGGACCCTGCCACCTGAGTTCTGACTGGGGGCCATATCCCAGGCCCAACAGCCCTGGGACGAATGTGTGTGGCAGGAAACCCACAGCCAGTCCCAACCCTGGGGGCAGTCCCAGGAGCCACCCGCCATGCAACGACAGCTTCCCCACGCCAGGGAACGCATACGCCTCCCTCTGGGATCAGCAGACTACAGGCTTGTCCTCAGTGTCAGGCCACGGGGGCCACACAGAGACCCCGAGGACTACAGAGACGCAGGCAGGTGGGGCCCAGCCCGGAAAGGCCTGCACGGGCTCCCTGGAGACGCTGACCACGTCTGTTTTCCTTTCAGCCAAAGCCAAGCAAGGGTCCTCGGCACCCAGGCCTGTGCTGGCTTCACGTGGCGGGAAGACCTTCTGCAAGGGAGACAGGCAGGCCCCTCCAGGCCCACCAGCCCTGTTCCAGCGGCCCATTTGGTCAGCTTCCCCGCCACGGGCACCTCCTTCTTCCACACCCTGTCCTGGTGGGGCTGTCCGGGAAGACACCTACCCTGTGGGCACTCAGGGTGTGCCCAGCCCGGCCCTGGCTCAGGGAGGACCTCAGGGTTCCTGGAGATTCCTGCAGTGGAACTCCATGCCCCGTCTCCCGATGGACCTGGATGTAGGGGGCCCTTGGTTCCCCCATTATGATTTCAAACAGAGCTGCTGGGTCCGTGCCATATCCCAGGAGGACCAGCTGGCCGCCTGCTGGCAGGATGAACACTCTGCCGAGGGAGTGAGATTGGCTTTCGCGGAACTGAACA
>NW_026654102.1:0-9815 GCF_009828535.3 Hylobates moloch
GGGATGCTGGCAGGCCCTTAAGAGGGGTTTCAACTTTGTCTCCCTTTCAGTCTGTGGTCTGTCCTTTCATTTTCTTAGCAGTGCCTTTCAAAGAACCAAAGATTTTGAGTGATTTCGATTTATATATATTTTTATAGTGGATGCTTTTCTTCTTCTAAGAAATATTTGCGTAACCTAAAGTTACAGGATTCTCTCTTCTGTTCTTGTCTAGAAGTTTTAGAGGTTTTATAGTTTCAGCCTTTAGAATTAGGCTTGTGAAATTTTCTATCACTTTAGAAAATAATTTAGCAGTTTCTGATGAGTCAAGCATATCTTTAGCATGTGATCTGTCAATCTCACTTCTAGGAATTAACTCAAAAGAAGTAAAAATATTTATCTGTACGAAGTCCTAGGCATACATTTTTAGAGTGGCTTTATTCATAATTGCCCCAAATTGCAAATAGCCCAAACATCCATTAATTGATGAATAGATAAAAAAATTGTGGTGTATTCCTATAGTATAATTAAAGTAAAAACTACTGATACATGTAACAACATGGGCTCAGGTCAAAAGCATTATAATGGAAAAAGCCAAACACAAAAACTACATAGTACACTATTCCATTTAATGACATTTCAGAGAAATCATAGAGACAGAAACCAGATGATCATTTATCAGGTGCTAAAGGTGAGGGAAGGGGATTGATTACAAAGTGGCTCAAATAAACTTTTTGGAGAAATGGAAATGATCTATATCTCAGTTGTGTTAGTGATTGATATGGTTTGGATCCACATCCCTGCTCAAATCTCATGTTGAATTTTAGTCCTCAGTGTTGGAGGTGGGGCCTGGTGGGAGGTAATTTGATCATGGGAATAGTTTCTCTTGAACGGTTTAGCACCAACCCCTTGGTGCTGATCTCATGATAGTGAACGAGTTCTCACAAAATCTGGTTGCTTAAAGGTCTGTGGCACCTCCTCCTTACTGTCTCTTCCTCTTGCTCTTGCCACATAAGATGTAAGATGTACCTGCTTCCCCTTTGCCTTCCACCATAATTGCAACTTTCCTGAGGCTTCCTTAGAAGCCAAGCAGATACTGGCACCATACTTCTTGTGCAGTCTGCAAGATTGTGAGCCAATTAAACCTCTTTTCCTCATAAATTACCCAGTCTCTGGTATTTCTTTATAGCAGTGTGAGAAAGGACTAATGCAATGGTTGTGTAACATTTTATGTTCTTCAAAGCACATTGCCCTTTATATCTAAAAATGGTGAACTTTTCTACATGTAAATTTTACCTGAAAAAAAATCTGAGTAAATAAAATTTCTTTCAAAGGGTTCAAGCTTTTACAAAAGTATTTCCAAAGAAAAATTTTGTAATCTGTTTAGAAATATCTACCTCCCATTTTTTTTATATGAATGAACTAATATTTTCTAGGATGTGAGATAGCCCAACAACAAATTCCCAGCTCTCTTATAGGTGCCCATAGATATTGCACAAACTTTCTCCATTTTTATTATAAACAGCACCAATGTCACTGCTTCCAGCTAGAAAAATCAGGCACATATTTGCTTTTTGCCCTTATTCTTAAGAAGTTATCTTTTCAATTATTGCTGCCTTTACTGTCTTTGAATCAAATTTATCTTCTTTTCTCTCCTTTCCTCTCACTATGTTAGTCTAGGCCTTTGTGCAATTTGAATTGAACCAGTAAATTTGATCTTTAATTGCTTTTCCTACCCTTTGGCTCTAATTCTTTCAATTCATGTTGAATATGATGACACAAAATATCTCAAACTGCAGGCTTCACCAAATTGCCTAACATACCATGATTATGCCTTCCATTTGCTTTTAAATGCTTTGGATAATAATAGATTCAAACAAAATGTTCTCTAATGGATAGGTACTAAAGCATTTTGTTTGGTTTAGCAATTATAATATATACTTGGATGTAAAGAAAGAATTTATTTTCTCCAAAATTATCCTCCCAAATGAAAGATATGCTTGTGTCCTTACAAAGCCTTTGAAATTCAGGGGTACTCCATCTACTACTTTATTTTGGGTAGTAATATATAATTGATGAAAGGCTTTTAGTGTTTAATAATGTCAATAAAAGCTAGTTTAGATGCCCAGAGGTCTCTTGTTGGAGTCAAATACAGATGCTAAGAAATTTAACATGGATTTAATAAGGGATGTGGTCTCACTATTATTGCAAGATTGTACATTGCAAACAAGCCTTTACAAATGTTTAATTGATTTCCTAAGCTAAATTGCCTAAGAATAGGTTTCACTATTTTATATTATATTTTAAGTTGGCCAACTTTCTCCTCCCTGCTTTTTAGATGTTCTCTCTCTCTGTCTCTCTCTTTCTATTTATCTATCTATCTTATCAACCAAATCAGTTGAGAATAACATTGATGTATCCACTGCTTATCTGGATTATTTTAACTATCAGTGAAAGCTTAATATATCCACATTGTCTATATTTAGCTTCTTCAACTTCTAAAAGAAATCAACAACAGATTTTCTATAGAATTTGATGATGATTGACAAAATTTTGGTGACTTTGTTCACATTGTTATAACAAAATGCCATAGGTTGGGCAGTTTATGAAGAACAGAAATTAATTTCTCACAATTCTGGAGGCTGGAAGTCAGACCAGGGTGCCTGCACAGGTGAGGGCCTTTTTGCAGGTGGCAGATAGCCAACTTCTCATATACTCACATGGTGGAGAGCTAGAGAGCTCTCCAGATTCTGTTTTATAACAGCACTAATCAAATTCGTAAAGGCTCCACCCTCATGACCTAATTACATCCAAGGGCCCCATCTCCTAATAACATCGCACAAGGGATTAGGATTTCAATGCATGAATTTTTAGGGGACAAAAATATTCAGTTTATCACAGATGGACTTATTGAGCTCTTGATACCAAAAGTTTTGGAAAATATCTATGCTTGTAGCACCTTCACCTCTCATTAATCTATGGGAGTATCTTCATAGAAAAATTGAAGCCTTATAGAAAATTGAATTTTTAGAAAACCTTTAGGACTTTGCATTTTTTCAATCATATCCAAACATCTATTAGAATTCACTCGTGGGGTGCAGCCAAGATGGCCAAATAAGGAACAGCTCTGGTCTACAGCTCTGAGCGTGAGCGACACAGAAGACGGTTGATTAATGCATTTCCATTTGAGGTACTGGGTTCATCTCACTAGGGAGTGCCAAATAGTGGGTGCAAGACAGTCGGTGCAGTGCACTGTGCACAGGCCAAAGCAGGGCAAGGCGTTGCCTCACTGGGCAAGTGCAAGGGATCAGGGAGTTCCCTTTACTAGTCAAAGAAAGGGGTAACAGACGGCACCTGGAAAATCCGGTCAGTTCCACCCTAATACAGCGCTTTTCCAATGGGCTTGGAAAACGGCACACCAGGAGATTGTGTCCCGCACCTGGCTCAGAGGTTCCTATGCCCATGGAGTCTCACTGATTGCTAGCACAGCAGACTGAGATCAAACTGCAAGGAGGCAGCGGGGCTGGGGGAGGGTTGTCCGCCATTGCCCAGGTTTGCTTAGGTAAACAAAGCAGCCAGGAAGCTCGAACTGGGTGGAGCCCACCACAGCTCAAGGAGGCCTGCCTGCCACTGTAGGCTCCACCTCTGGGGGCAGGGCACAGACAAACAAAAAGTCAGCAGGAACCTCTGCAGACTTAAATGTCCCTGTCTGACAGCTTTGAAGAGAGTAGTGGTTCTCCCAGCACACAGCTGGAGATCTGAGAATGGGCAAACTGCCTCCTAAAGTGGGTCACTGACCCCCAAGCAGCCTAACTGGGAGGCATCCCCCAGTAGGGACAGACTGACACCTCACTCGGCCAGGTACTCCTCTGAGAAAACTTCCAGAAGAAGTATCAGACAGCTGAATTTTTGGTCTCACAAAAATCTGCTGTTCTGCAGCCACCACTGCTGACACCCAGCCAAACAGGGTCTAGAGTGGACCTCTAGCAAACTCCAACAGACCTGCAGCTGAGGGTCCTGTCTGGTAGAAGGAAAACTAACAAACAGAAAGGACATCCACACCAAAAACTCATTTGTACATCACCATCATCAAAGACCAAAAGCAGATAAAACTACAAAGATGGGGAAAAAACAGAGCAGAAAAACTAGAAACTCTAAAAAGCAGAGCACCTCTCCTCCTCCAAAGGAATGCAGTTCCTCACCAGCAACGGAACAAAGCTGGATGGAGAATGGCTTTGACGAGTTGAGAGAAGAAGGCTTCAGAAGATCAAACTACTCCGAGCTACGGGAGGAAATTCAAAACAATAGCATAGAAGCTAAAAACTTTGAAAAAAAATTAGACGAATGGATAACTAGAATAACCAAAGCAGAGAAGGGCTTAAAGAAGCTGATGGAGCTGAAAGCCAAGTTTCAAGAAATACGCGAAGATTGCAGAAGCCTCGGTAGCTGATACGATCAACTGGAAGAAAGGGTATCAGTAATGGAAGATGAAATGAGTGAAATGAAGAAAGTAGGGAAGTTTAGAGAAAAAAGAATAAAAAGAAATGCACAAAGCCTCCAAGAAATATGGGACTATGTGAAAAGTCCAAACCTACGTCTGATTGGTGTACCTGAAAGTGATGGGGAGAATGGAACCAAGTTGGAAAACACTCTGCAAGATATTATCCAGGAGAACTTCCCCAATCTAGCAAGGCAGGCCAACATTCAGATTCAGGAAATACAGAGAACACCACAAAGATACTCCTCGAGAAGAGCAACTCCAAGACACATAATTGTCAGATTCACCAAGGTTGAAATGAAGGAAAAAATGTTAAGGGCGGCCAGAGAGAAAGGTCGGGTTACCCACAAAGGGAAGCCCATCAGACTAACAGCTGATCTCTCGGCAGAAACTCTACAAGCCAGAAGAGAGTGGGGGCCGATATTCAGTATTCTTAAAGAAAAGAATTTTCAACCCAGAATTTCCTATCCAGCCAAACTAAGCTTCATAAGTGAAGGAGAAAAAAAATCCTTTACAGACAAGCAAATGCTGAGTGATTTTGTCACCACCAGGCCTGCCCTAAAAGAGCTCCTGAAGGAAGCACTAAACATGGAAAAGAACAACCAGTACCAGCCACTGCAAAAACATGCCAAATTTTAAAGACCATCGAGGCTAGGAAGAAACTGCATCAACTAATGAGCAAAATAACAAACTAACATCATAATGACAGGATCAAATTCACACATAACAATATTAACTTCAAAATGTAAATGGGCTAAATGTTCCAATTTAAAGACAGACTGGCAAATTGGATAAGGAGTCAAGATCCATCAGTGTGCTGTATTCAGGAAACCCATCTCACGTGCAGAGACACACATAGACTCAAAATAATGGGATGGAGAAAGATCTATCAAACAAATGGAAAACAAAGAAAGGCAGGGGTTGCAATCCTAGTCTCTGATAAAATAGACTTTAAACCAACAAAGATCGAAAGAGACAAAGAAGGCCATTACATAATGGTAAAGCGATCAATTCAACAAGAAGAGCTAACTATCCTAAACATATATGCACCCAACACAGGAGCACCCAGATTCATAAAGCCAGTCCTGAGTGACCTACAAAGGGACTTAAACTCCCGCACAGTAATAATGGGAGATTTTAACACCCCACTGTCAACATTAGACAGATCAACAAGACAGAAAATTAATAAGCATATCCAGGAATTGAACTCAGCTTTGCACAAAGTGGACCTAATAGACATCTACAGAACTCTCCACCCCAAATCAACAGAATATACATTTTTTTCAGCACCACACCTATTCCAAAATTGACCACATAGTTGGAAGTAAAGCTCTCATCAGCAAATGTAAAAGAACAGAAATTATAACAAACTGTCTCTCAGACCACAGTGCCATCAAACTAGAACTCAGGATTAAGAAACTCACTCAAAACTGCTCAACTACATGGAAACTGAACAACCTGCTCCTGAATGACTACTGGGTACATAATGAAATGAAGGCAGAAATAAAGATGTTCTTTGAAACCAATGAGAACAAAGACACAACATACTAGATTCTCTGGGACACATTCAAAGCAGTGTGAAGAGGGAAATTTATAGCACTAAATGCCCACAAGAGAAGCAGGAAAGATCCAAAATTGACACCCTAACATCACAATTAAAAGAACTAGAAAAGCAAGAGCAAACACTTTCAAAAGCTAGTAGAAGGCGAGAAATAACTAAAATCAGAGCAGAACTGAAGGAAATAGAGGCACAAAAAACCCTTCAAAAAATTAATGAATCCAGGAGCTGGTTTTCTGAAAGGATCAACAAAATTGATAGACCGCTAGGAAGACTAATAAAAAAAGAGAGAAGAATCAAATAGATGCAATAAAAAATGAAAAAGTGGATATCACCACCGATCCCACAGAAATACAATCTACCATCAGAGAATACTACAAACACCTCTATGCAAATAAACTAGAAAATCTAGGAGAAATAGATAAATTCCTTGACAAATATACTCTCACAAGACTAAACCAGGAAGAAGTTGAATCTCTGAATAGACCAACAACAGCCTATGAAATTGTGGCAATAATCAATATCTTACCAACCAAAAAGAGTCCCAGACCTGACGGATTCACAGCTGAATTCTGCCAGAGGTATAAGGAGGAACTAGTACCATTCCTTCTGAAACTATTCGAATCAATAGAAAAAGAGGGAATCCTCCCTAACACATTTTATGAGACCAGCATCGTCCTGATACAAAAGCCTGGCAGAGACACAACCAAAAAGGAGAATTTCAGACCAATATCCTTGATGAACATTGATGCAAAAATCCTCAATAAAATACTGGCAAACCGAATCCAGCAGCACATCAAAAAGCTTATACACCATGATCAAGTGGGCTTCATCCCTGGGATGCAAGGCTGATTCAACATATGCAAATCAATAAATGTAATCCAGCATATAAACAGAACCAAAGACAAAAACCACATGATTATCTCAATAGATGCAGAAAAGGCCTTTGACAAAATTCAACAACCTTCATGCTAAAAACTCTCAATAAATTAGGTATTGATGGGACGTATCTCAAAATCATAAGAGCTATCTATGACAAACCCACAGCCAATATCATACTGAATGGGCAAAAACTGGAAGCATTCCGTTGAAAATGGGCACAAGACAGGGATGCCCTCTCTCACCACTCCTATTCAACATAGTGCTGGAAGTTCTGGCCAGGGCAATCAGGCAGGGGAAGGAAATAAAGGGTATTCAATTAGGAAAAGAGGAAGTCAAATTGTCCCTGTTTGCAAATGACATGATTGTATATCTAGAAAACCCCATTGTCTCAGCCCCAAATCTCCTTAAGCTGATTAGCAACTTCAGCAAAGTCTCAGGATACAAAATCAATGTACAAAAATCACAAGCATTCTTGTACACCAATCACAGACAAACAGAGAGCCAAATCATGAGTGAACTCACATTCACAATTGCTTCAAAGAGAATAAAATACCTAGGAATCCAACTTACAAGGAATGTGAAGGACATCTTCAAGGAGAACTACAAACCACTTCTCAATGAAATAAAAGAGGATACAAACAAATGGAAGAATATTCCATGCTCATGGGTTGGAAGAATCAATATTGTGAAAATAGCCATACTGCCCAAGGTAATTTATAGATTCAATGCCATCCCCATCAAGCTACCAATGACTTTCTTCACAGAATTGGAAAAAAAACTACTTTAAAGTTCATCTGGAATCAAAAAAGAGGCCGCATCGCCAAGTCAATCCTAAGCCAAAAGAACAAAGCTGGAGGCATCACGCTACCTGACTTCGAACTATACTACAAGGCTACAGTAAGCAAAACAGCATGGTACTGGTACCACAACAGAGACATAGATCAATGGAACAGAACAGAGCCCTCAGAAATAATGCCACATATCTATAACTGTCTGATCTTTGACAAACCTGACAAAAACAAGCAATGGGGAAAGGAATCCCTATTTAATAAACGGTCCTGGGAAAACTGGCTAGCCATATGTAGAAAGCTGAAACTGGATCCCTTCCTTACACCTTATACAAAAATTAATTCAAGATGGATTAAAGACTTACATGTTAGACCTAAAACCATAAAAACCCTAGAAGAAAACCTAGGGAATACCATTCAGGACATAGGCATGGGCAAGGACTTCATGTCTAAAACACAAAAAGCAATGGTAACAAAAGCCAAAATTGACAAATGGGATCTAATTAAACTAAAGAGCTTCTTCACAGCAAAAGAAACTACCATCAGAGTGAACAGGCAACCTACAAAATGGGAGTAAATTTTCCCAACCTACTCATCTGACAAAAGGCTAATATCCAGAATCTACAATGAACTCAAACAAATTTACAAGAAAAAACAACCCCATCAAAAAGTAGGTGAAGGACATGAACACACACTTCTCAAAAGAAGACATTTATGCAGTCAAAAACACATGCAAAAATGCTCATCATCACTGGCCATGAGAGAAATGCAAATCAAAACCACAGTGAGATATCATCTCACACCAGTTAGAATGGCCATCATTAAAAAGTCAGGAAACAACAGGTGCTGGAGAGGATGTGGAGAAATAGGAACACTTTTACACTGTTTGTGGGACTGTAAACTAGTTCAACCATTGTGGAAGTCGGTGTGGTGATTCGTCAGGGATCTAGAACTAGAAATACCATTTGACCCAGCCATCCCATTACTGGGTATATACCCAAAGGACTATAAATCATGCTGCTATAAAGACACATGCACACGTATGTTTATTGCAGCACTATTCACAATAGCAAAGACTTGGAACCAACCCAAATGTCCAAAAACGATAGACTGGATTAAGAAAATGTGGCACATATACACCATGGAATACTATGTAGCCATAAAAAATGATGAGTTCATGTCCTTTGTAGGGACATGGATGAAACTGGAAACCATCATTCTCAGTAAGCTATTGCAAGGACAAAAAACCAAACACTGCATGTTCTCACTCATAGGTGGGAATTGAATAATGAGAACTCATGGACACAGGAAGGGGAACATCACATTGCAGGGACTGTTGTGGTGTGAGGGGAGGGTGGAGGGACAGCATTAGGAGATATACCTAATGGGAAATGACGAGTTAATGGGTGCAGCACACCAATATGGCACATGGATACATATGTAACAAACCTGCACATTGTGCACATGTACCCTAAAACCTAAAGTATAATAATAAAAATAAAAAAATATATAAAACTTAAAAAATATATATATATATGCCATATATTTTTATGGTATCCACCCCTGTGTCCCTGTGTCCCGCATCCACCTCTGTGTCCCAGCTGGCTCAGGAAACGAGCTTCTTCCACCTTCCACAGACTCAGATCAGGCCGACCTCCCTCCAGCGACTGAGGTGGGCATGGGGACAGCCTGCCAGCAAATAGCCCGAGAACGCCCGGCCTGTGCCCTGTGCTCAGCGTGGTGTCCTGACTGGTGTCCCTCAGAGCCCCGAACAAAGCAGCACGACAGGTGTGGAAGGACCCAGCACCAGGCAGCGGTGAGCCGATGGATGCTCCAGGGATGTGGGGCTACTGGCAGTCAAGAACCCATGGCCAAATTCAATGGCATGATGTTGGATTTTTTCCCCTATATTTTTGTGTAGGAGATTTACTACTTTCAGCCTTACATTTAGGTCTTTAATACATTTTGAGTTTTTTTTAATATTGTATAAACTACAATTCTGACTTTGATATTTTACATGTTGATAGCAAGACTTCCCACTGTTGTTTGTTAAAGGGGGCTGTTCCATCTCTATAATTTCACCTTTGCGCTCTCGTTGAAGATCATTTTGACC
>NW_026654103.1:0-9814 GCF_009828535.3 Hylobates moloch
TCGTGGTGGTGACTCCCAGAAGATTCATTTTTATCAGCATGGTGACTCCCAGAAGCTTCATCATCATAGGGATGGTGATTCCTAGAAGCTTCATCATCAGGGTCGTGACTCCCAGAAGCTTCATCATGGCAGTGGTGAATCTCAGAAGCTTCATCATTGGGGTGGTGACCCTCAGAAGCTTCTTTATCATCGTAGAGGTGAATTCCTGAAGCTTCATCATCAGCTGGTGATTCCCAGAAACTTCATCATCGTTTTGGTGACTCCTAGAAGCTTCATCATCGGGTTGGTGAATCCCAGAAGCCTCATCGTCAGGGTGGTGACTCCCAGATGTTTCATCATTGTGGTGATGACTCCCAGAAGTTTCATCATCATCAGGGTGGTGATTCCCAGTAGTTGCATCATCGGGGTGGTGACTCCAAGAAACTTCATCATCATCAGGATTGTCACTCCCAGAAGCGTCATCATCATCAGGTTGGTGACTTCCATAAGCTTCATCATCATGTTGGTGACTCCCAGAATCTTCATCATCAGGATGGGGATTCACAGAAGCTTCATCATCGGGGTGGTGACTCCCAGAGGCTTCATCATCTGGCTGGTGAATCCCAGAATCTTCATCAGCGGGGTTGTGCCTCTCAGAAGCTTCATCATCATCGGAGTGTTGAATCTCAGAAGCTTCATAATCGGGGTGTTGACTCCCAGAAGATTCATCATCATTGGGGTGGTGACTCCCAGAAGCATCATCATCGGAGTGGTGCTTCACAAAATCTTCATGATCGGGGTGGCGACTCCCAGAAATTTCATCATTGGGGTGTTGATTCCCAGAAGCTTCATCATCTGGGTAGTGACTCCCAGAATCTTCATCGTTGGGATTTTGACTCCCAGAATCTTCATCATCGGGATGGTGAATCCCTGAATCTTCATCATCGGGGTGTCGAAACCCAGAAGTTTCATCATCGGGAAGGGGACTCCCAGAAGATTTATCATCGGGTTAGGGACTCCCAGAAGCTCCATGTTCATCTGGGTGGTGACTACCAGAATCTTCGTTATCAGGGAAGTGACTCATAGAAGCTTCATCATCATTGTGTTGACTCCCATAAGCTTCATCATCATCAGAGTTGTGACTCCCAGAATCTTCATCATTGGGTTGGTGAATCCCAGAAGTTTCTTCATCGGGGTGATTAATCCCAGCAGCTTCATCATCAGGTTGTTGACTCCCAGATGCTTCATCATCGAGTTGTTGAATCCCAGAAGCTACATCACCGGGTTGGTGACTCTCAGAAGTTTCATCATCGGGGTTTTGAATCCAACAAATTTCATCATCAGGGTGGAGACTCCCAGAATTTTCATCATTGGTGTGGTGATTCCCAGAATTTTCATCATCAGGGTGGTGAATCCCAAAAACTTCATCATTCTAGTGGTTCTCGCAGAGCCTTCATCAACGGGTTCGTGATTCCCAGAAGCTTCATCATCCGGGTGGTGAATCACAGAAACTTTATCATCGTGGTAGTCAGTCTCAGAAGCTTCATCATCAGGCTGGTGATTCCCAGAAGCTTCAAAATCGGAGTGGTGACTTCCAGAAGCTTCATCATTGGGGTAGTGACTCCCAGAAACTTCGTCATCAGGCTGTTGATTCTCTGAAGTTTCATCATCAGGGTGGTGACTCCTAGAAGCTTCATCATCAGGGTGGTGACTCCCAGAAGCTTTATTATCATCAGGGTGGTGATTCCCAGAAACTTCATGATCATCGAGGTGGTGTATACCAGCAGCTTCATCATCGGGGTGGTGATTACCTGAAGATTCATCATCAGGGTGGTGACTACCAGAAGCTTCATCATCGGGATGGTGACTCCCTGAGGCTTCAACATCAGGTTGGTGATTCCCAGAACATTCATCATCGGGGTGTTCAATCCCAGAAGATTCACCATCAGGGTGGTGGCTCCCAGAATCTTCATCAACGGTGTGGTATTTCCCAGAAGCTTCGTCATTGGGGATGTGACTCCCAGAAGATTCATCATGGCGGTGGTGAATCCCAGAAGATTCATCATCGGAGTGGTGACTCTCAGAAGCTTCATCATCGTAGTGGTGAATCCTAGAGGCTTTATCATCGGTTTGGTGATTACCAGAAGCTTCATCATCCAGGTGGTGACTACCAGAAATGTCATCATCGTGGTGGTGCCTCTCAGAAGTTTCATCATAAGGGTGGTGACCCCCAGAAGCTTCATCATCGGTGTGGTGACTCCTAGAATTTTTATCATCATCGGGGAGGTGACTCCCAGAAGCTTCATCATCATTGGGGTGTTGAGCCCCAGCATCTTCATCATCGGGGTGGTGATTACCAAAAGCTTCATCATCGGGGTGGTGACTCTCAGAAGCTTCATAATCGGGGTGGTGATTCCCAGAGGCTTCATAATCAGGTTGGTGACTCCCAGAAGCTTTATCGTCGGGGTGCTGACTCCCAGAGGCTTCATCATTATTGGGATGTGACTCCCAGAAACTTCATTATCATTGGGGTGGTGACTCTCAGAAGCTTCGTCATCGGGGTTGTGATTCCCAGAAGCTTCATCGTCCTGGTGGTGACACAAAGAAGCTTCATCATCGGGGTGGTGACTCCCAGAGGCTTCATCATCTGGGTGGAGACTCACAGAAGCCTCATCATCATCATGGGAGTGACTACCAGAAATTTCATAATCGGTGTGGTGACTCCAAGAAGCTTCATCATCATCTAGGTAGTGACTCCCAGAAACTTCATCATCATTGGTGTGTTGACTCCCAGTAGTTTCTTCATCTTCGAGAGGGAGACTGCCAGAAGCTTCTTCATCATCGGGGTGGTGATTCCCAGAAGTTCATCATCGGGGTGGAGAATCCCAGAAGCTTCATCATCGGCGTGGTGACTCTCAGAGGCTTCGTCATCAGGATGGTGATTCCCAGAGGCTTCATTATTGGGTTGGTGACTCCCAGAAGCTTCATCATCGGGGTGTTGACTACCAGAAACTTCATCCTCGGGGTGGTGATTCTCAGAAGATTCATCATCGTAGTGGTGAATCCCAGAGGCTTCATCATCGGGGTGGTGATTCCCAGAAGCTTCATAATCGGGGTGGTGACTCCCAGAAGATTCTTCATCATCGGGGAGGTGACTCCCAGAAGCATCATCATTGGGGTGGTCCTTCTCAATATCTTCATGATCGGGGTGTTGAGTCCCAGAAATTTCATCAGCGGGATGTTGATTCCCAGAAGATTCATCATCTGGGTATTGACTCCCAGAAGCTTCAGCATCAGGATTTTGACTCCCAGAAGCTTCATCATCGGGATGCTGAATCCCAGAATCTTCATCATCGGGGTGGTGAATCCCAGAAACTTCATCATCCGGTGGGTACTCACAGAAGCCTTATCATCGGGGTGGTGACTCCCAGAAGCTTCATCATCATCTGGGTGGTGACTCCCAGAATCTTCTTTATCGGGACGGTGATTCATAGAAGCTTCATCATCGTTGTGTTGAGTCCCAGAAGCTTCATCATCATCGGGTTGGTGGCTCCCAGAAGCTACATCATCACCGCAGTGATGACTCCCAGAATCTTCATCATCGGTATGGTGAATCCCAGAAGTTTCATCATCAGTTTGATGAATCCCAGAAGCTTCATCATCGGGTTAGTGACTCCCAGAGGCTTCATCTTCTGGCTGGTGAATCACAGAAACTTCATCATTGGGGTTGTGACTCGCAGAAGCTTCATCATCATTGGGGTGTGGAATCACAGAAGCTTCATCATCATCGGGGTGGTGGCTCACAGAAGCTTCATCATCACCGCGGTGGTGACTCCCAGAATCTTTATCATTGAGGTGGTGAATCCCAGAAGTTTCTTCATAGGGGTGATGAATCCCAGCAGCTTCATCATCGGGTTGTTGACTCCAAGAGGCTTCATCATCGGGTTGTTGATTCCCAGAAGCTACATCATCATGGTGGTGACTCTCAGAAGTTTCATCATCATGGTGGTGACTCTCAGAAACTTCATCATTGGGGTGGTGATTCCGAGAAGCTTCATCATCAGGGTTTTGAATCCAAGAAGTTTCATCATCAGGATGGTGACTCCCAGAATTTTCATCATTAGGGTGGTGATTCCCAGAAGTTTCATCATCGGGATGGTGAATCCCAGAAATTTCATCATTGGGTTGTTGACTCCCAGAAGCTTCATCATCCTAGTGGTGTCTCCCAGAGGCTTCATCGTCGGGTTCGTGATTCCCAGAGGCTTCATCATCCGGGTGGTGAATCCCAGAAACTTTATCATGGTGGTGGTGAGTCTCAGAAGTTTCATCATCGGGGTGGTGATTCCCAGAAGCTTCACAATTGGCGTGGTGACTCCCAGAAGCTTCATCTTTGGGGTAGTGACTCCCAGAAACTTCATCATCAGGCTATTGATTCTCAGAAGTTTCATCATCAGGGTGGTGACTCCCAGAAGGTTCATCATCAGGGTGGTGACTCCCAGAAGCTTTACTATCATCTGGGTAGTGATTCCCAGAAACTTCATGATCATCGGGGTGGTGAATACCAGCAGCTTCATCATTGGGGTGGTGATTACCTGAAGATTCATCATCGGCATGGTGACTACCAGAAGCTTCATCATCAGGGTTGTGACTCTTAGAAACTTTGTCATCGGAGTGGTGACTCACAGAACCATCATCATTGGAGTGATGTCTCCCAGAAGCTTCATCATCATCTGGGGAGTGACTCCTAAAAGCTTCATTATCATCAGAGTTGTGACTCAAAGAAGCTTCATAATCATCAGGGTGGTGCCTCCCAGAATCTTCATCATCATCGCGTTGGAGACTCCCAGAATATTCATCATCCATGTGGTGAATCCTAGAAGTTTCATCATCGCGGAGATGAATCCCAGAAGCTTCATCGTCGAGATGTTGAATCCCAGAAGCTTCATCTTTGGGGTGGTTACTCTCAGAAGCTTCATCATCATCGCGGTGGAGACTCCCAGAAGTTTCATCATCAGGGTGGTGATTCCAGAAACTTCATAATCATTGTGGTGACTCCCAGAAGCTCATCATCAGTGTGGTGACTCCAAAAGCTTCATCATCGTGTTGGTGAATCCCAGAAACTTCAGCGTCCGGGTGGTGACTCCCAGAAGCTTCATCATCATCAGGGTGGAGACTCCCAGAAGCTTCGTCATCATTGGGGTGGTGACTCCCAAAAGATTCATCATCATCGGGGTGGTGACTCCCAGAAGCATCATGATCACGGTGGTGATTCCCAAAATCTTCATCATCGGGGTGTCAACTCCCAGAAGCTTCAGCATCGAGGTCATGATTCCCAGGAGCTTCATCACCGGGGTGGTGACTCCCAGAATCTTCATCATCGGTGTGTTGACCACCAGAAGTTTCATCATCGGGATGGTGAATCCCAGAATCTTCTTCATCAGGGTGGTGACTCCCAGAAACTTCTTCATCGGTGTGGGGACTCCCGGAAGCTTCGTCATCGGAGTGGTGACTCACTGAACCTTCATCATTGGTGTTGTGTCTCTCAGAAACTTCGTCATCATTGGGGAGGTGACTCCTAGAAGCTTCATCATCATCAGGGCGTTGACTCTCAGAAACTTCATCATCATCTGGGTGGATACTCCCAGAATCTTCATCATCATCGTGGTGGTGACTCCCACAATCTGCATCGTAGGATTGGTGAATCCTAGAACTTTCATCATTGGGGTGATGAATCCCAGAAGCTTCATCATTGCAGTGGTGATTCCCAGAAACTTCATCATCAGAGTGATGATTCCGAGCAGTTTCATCATCGTGGTTTGGACTCCCAGAAGATTCTTCATCTTCGGGTTGGTGACTCCCAGAAGCTTCATCATCATCGTGGTGGTTACTTCCAGAAGCTTCATCATCATCGGGGTGGTAATTCCCAGAAGCTTCATTATCATCCTGTTGGTGACTCCCAGAATCTTCATCGTCTTTGGGATTGTGACTCCCAGAAGCTTCATCATCATCAGGGTTGTGACTCCCAGAAGATTCAACTTCGTCGTGGTGGTGACTCCCAGAAGCATCATGATCAGAGTGGTGCTTCCCAAAATCTTCATCATAGGGGTGGTGACTCCCAGAAGTTTCATCATCGGGGTGGTGATTCCCAGACAATTCATCATCGGGGTGGTGACTCCCAGAAATTTCATCATCGGTGTGTTGACTCCCAGAAGCTTCATCATTGGGATGGTAAATCCCAGAATCTTCATCATCGGGGTGGTGACTCCCAGAAGCTTCGTCATCAGTGTGGGGACGCCCAGAGTCCTCATCATCATGGTGGTGACTCCCAGAAGCTTCGTCATTGGGGTGGTGACTCACAGAACCTTTATCACTGGGGTGGTGTCTCCCAGAAGCTTCGCCATCATTTGGGGCGTGAATCCTAGAAGCTACATCATCATCGGGGTGTTGACTCCCAGAAACTTCATAATCATAGGGGTGAACACTCACAGAATCTTCATCATCAACCCTGTGCTGACTCCTATAATCTTCATCATGGGATTGCTGAATCCTAGAACTTTCATCATTGGTGTGATGAATCCCAGAAGCTTCTTCATCAGATTGGTGATTCCCAGAGGCTTCATCATCAGGGTGGTGAATCCCAGAGGCTTCATCATCGGAGTGGTGACTCTCAGAAGCTTCATCATCATCGCGAGGGAGACTCCCGGAAGCTTCATCATCAGGGTGGTGATTCCCTGAAGCTTCATAATAGCAGTGGTGACTCTCCGAATCTTCATCATTGGGGTGGTTACTCCCAGAAACTTCATCATCGGTGTTTTGAATCCCAGAAGTTTAATCATCTGGGTGCTGACTCCCATAATTTTCATCATCGCGGTGATGACTCCCAGAGGCTTCATCATCAGGGTGGTTACTACCAGAAGCTTTATCATCTGAGTGGTGACTCCCAGAAGCTTCATTATCGTCGGGGTGGTGACTCCCAGAAGCTTCATCAGAATCGGGGTGGTGAATCCCAGAAGCTTCATCATCGGGTTGGTGAATGCCAGAAGCATCATCATCGTGGTGGTGATTCCCAGAAGCTTCATCATCGGGGTGGTGACTCCCAGAACCTTCATCATCGGGGTAGTGATTCCCAGAAGTTTCAACATCGGGTTAGTGACTCCCAGAAGTTTCATCATTATCAGGGTGGTGACTCCCAGAAGCTTCATCATCTGGGTGGTGACTCACAGAAGCTTCATCATCATCGGAGTGGTGATTCCCAGAAGCTTCATCATCGTGGTGGTGAATCCCAGAAACTTCATCTTCGGGGTGGGGACTCTCAGAAGCCTCATCATCACTGGGGTGGTGACTCCCTGAAGCTTCAACATCGGGGTGGTGATTACCAGAAGCTTCATAATCGGGGTGATGACTCCCGGAAGCTTGATCTTCTGAGTGGTGACTCCCAGAGGCTTCATCATCCGGGTGGTGATTCCCAGAATCTTTGTCATCTTGGTGGTGATTCTCAGAAGCTTCATCATCGGGGTGGTGATACCCAGAAGCTTCATCAGCTGGGTGGTGATTCTCAGTAGTTTCATGTTCTGGGTGATGACTCCCAGAAGCTTCATCAACAGGATTTTGACTCCCAGAAGCTTCATCATATTCAAGGTGGAGACTCCCAGAAGCTTCATCATCATCAGGGTGGTGACTGCCCAAAGCTTATCATCAATGGGGTGGTGACTCACAGAAGCTTCTTTCATTGTGTTGGTGACTCCCAGAAGCTTCATCATCATCAGAGTGGTGACTCCCAGAATCTTCATCATCATCACTGTGGTGACTCCCAGAATATTCATCATCGGGTTGATGAGTCCTAGAAGTTTCATCATCGGGGTGTTGCATCCCAGAAGCTTCATCATGGGGTTGGTGAATCCCAGAGGCTTCATCATCGAGGTTTTGAATCCCGAAGCTTCATCAACTGTGTGGTGACTATCAGAAACTTCATCTTCATCATGGTGGAGACTCCCAGAAGTTTCATCATCGGGGTGGTGATTCTCAAAAGCTTCGTCATCATTGTGGTGACATCCAGAAGCTTCATCATTGGGGTGGTGACTCTCAAAAGCTTCATCATCGGGTTGGTGAATCCCAGAAACTTCATCATCCTGGTGGTGACTCCGAGTAGCTTCATCATCGGAGTTTTGAATCCCACCACCTTCATCATCAGGGTGATGACTCACATAAATTTCTTCATCACGGTGATGACTCCAAGAAGCTTCTTCATCATCAGGATTGTGACTCCCAGAAGCTTCATCTTCATCGTGGTGGAGACTCCCGGAAGCTTCATCATCATCTTGTTAGTGAATCCTAGAAGTTTCATCGTCAGGTTGGTGAATCCCAGAAGATTCATCATCAGGGTGGTGATTCCCAGATGCTTCATCATCGGGGTGGTGACTCCCAGAAGCTTTTTCATTGGGGTGGTGACTCCCAGAAGTTTCATCATCGGAGTAGTGACTCCCAGAAATTTCCAGTTCAGGGTAGTGACTCCCGGAAGCTTCATAATCATCGAGGGTAGTGACTCCCGGAAGCTTCATCATCATCTGAGTGGTCACTCCCAGATTTATCATTGGGGTGGTGATTCCCAGAATCTTCATCATCGGAGTGGTCACTCCCAGAGGCTTCATCATCGGGATGGTGAATCCCAGAAGATTCATCATCATCTGGTTGCTGACACCCAGAACTTAATCCTCGGGGTGGTGACTCCCAGAAGCTTTATCATTGGGATTTTGACTCCCAGAAGCTTCATCATCATAGGGTTGGTGACTCCCAGAAGATTCATCATCATAGTGGTGATTCCCAGAAGCTTCATCATTGGGGTGGTGATACCCTGAAGGTTCATCATCAGGTTGGTGTTTCCCGGAAGCTTCATCATCATTGTGTTGACTCCCAGAAGCTTCAGCATCGGGGAGGTGAACCCCAGAAGCTTCATCATCAGTGTGGCGAGTCCCAGAAGCTTCATCATCGCAGTGATGATTCCCAGAAGCTTCATCATAGAGATGAAGATTCCGAGAAATTCCACCATCAGGGTTTTGATTCCAAGAAGCTTCTTTATCTTCGGGTTGGTGACTCCCAGAAGCTTCACCATCATCGTGGTTGTGACTCCCAGAAGCTTCATCATGATCGAGGTGGTGACTCCCAGAAGCTTCATCATCACCTGGCTGGTGACTCCCAGAAGATTCATCATCATCCATGTGGTGACTCTCTGAAGAATCATGATCAGGGTGGTTCTTCCCGAAATCCTCATTATCGGGGTGGCGACTCCCAGAAATTTCATCATTGGGGTGTTGATTCCCAGAAGCTTCATAGTCGGGGTGGTGAATCCCAGAAGCTTCATCATCGGTGTGTTTAATCCCAGAAACTTTGTCATTGGAGTGGTGACTCACAGAACCATCATCATTTGAGTGGTGTCTGCCAGAAGCATCGTCATCATCAGGGGGTTGACTGCTAAAACTTCATCATCATCGGCATTGTGACTCCAAGAAGCTTCATCATCATCAGAGTGGTGATTCCCTGAATTTTCATCGTCATCTCCTTGGTGACTCCCAGAATATTCTTCATCGGTGTGGTGAATCCTAGAAGTTTCATCATCAGGGAGATGAATCCCAGAAGCTTCATCATCGGGTTGGTGACTCCCAGAGGCTTCATCATCGGGTTGTTGAATCCCAGAAGCTTCGTCTTCAGGGTGGGGACTCTCAGAATCTTCATCATCATCGCAGTGGAGACTCCCAGAAGTTTCATCATCAGGGTGTTGATTCCAGAAACTACATCATCTTTGTGTTGACTCCCAGAAACCTCATCATCAGTGTGGTGA
>NW_026654104.1:0-9810 GCF_009828535.3 Hylobates moloch
GGAGGGGGGAGGGACAGCATTAGGAGATACACCTAATGCTAAATGACGAGTTAATGGGTGCAGGAAATCAACATGGCACATGGATACATATGTAACAAACCTGCACATTGTGCACATGTACCCTAAAACCCTCAAGTATAATTAAAAAAAAAAAAAATCCACCTAGCTTTTTTCTTACTTTATAAGGTAGTACTAGAGAAAAAGTCAGTTTCATTTACATATACATTAAGCATATAGTGCATATTTTGCATATATTGCCCCAAACCTTCATTTTTAGAGTAAAGAAAAAACAAAGGTCTTAAGGGGTGACTAAGTTGTCTAGGGTTGTAGAGCTGGACAGCAGCACAGCAGGAACCAGAAATGAGGCTCACTGGCCTGAGTAGCTTACCTTGTAATGCATGTGATTGCCAATTTATACCAAACATGTGAATGCTTTTTCTTTCTTTCACTTCTTTTTCTTTAAATGTGTATACTGTGTTTGTCATACTTGGCTTCAAACAATAGGTTCATCTTCTTATTACTGTGGACGATCTGTTTGAAAGTTTTGCTACCTTCAGGCGTGAAAGGATCTGGCTGCCAAATAAATGAAATACTGTTTCCACTTGCCTCAACTGTGATCTTATAAAGCAGCTATAATTGGTTTATTCCCTTTGTCAAAAGAATGAGTTTGTAGGACTTCTTAAGCTTTAACATTTGCACGGTCGCATATACCATGTCTGGAGTGATGTATAAGTAATAAAAAATAAAAATAAAATGAAACAAACCTATCTTAGAACTGGTATATTATTGATTTCAGAAGTTGGTTGGTTCTAGTTTTATAGATTTAAATATAAAACATATGAAAAGATTCTTTTGAAATTGAGCCTTTAAGGTTTTCTTAGAAGAGGAGATTTTGTATGTGTCAGTTGAATTAAACATGATGTGGGATTCCCAGGGTGGAAATTTGAGCTCTTTAGAGAACGTTAGGTGGTTGGACTGAAGGGACAAATAACGCAGAGACTTGGAAAGCTTATAGATCTTATCAAATCTTATTTACCCTCTTGAGGGTGGCAGCTTGTAAATCAAATTAAGATGTGTCACTGTTGGTAACTAAATTCTATGATAATTTTTCAATTATTTTCTGTGGCCATAATCCTGTGTATTTAGTTTGGGTTGATTCCATTTCATTTTGGAACTGGAAGTTCATTTGTATATCGTGGACCTTTTTTGTTTCATTTGAATGATATATATTTTTTGAGGTCAGAGTACAACTAAACAAAACGAACCAATAGCCATTGCCGACTCTGTTATATTTAAGGGTATTTCTTCAAAAACAAGACATAAATAAAGTGTATCAACAAATAAGAATGGGTTGGTCTGACTTTAACAATTATGTGGGCAGGAGTAGGCTTAAATTATAGCTCAGCAGTTGGGGAAACCCTTCTTATTCTAAGAAGCTGAAGTCAGTGACTTGGAAATAACATTAGTGTGTTAAGAGTTCAGTGTGTGACATGTGTTACTTATTTGCTGTGGACATCACTATAGTGCATACACTTTGGCATTTTGAGGATTGAAAATTGTCATAGTGATTGTTTTTCATGTTTATATCAGGTGATTTTCTTTTTCATTGATTTTAAAAGCCAACTATGCATCTTGTTCTAAATTTATAAAAAACAGAAAAAACTTAAATAGAAACACTGCCATATTAAACTTACCATGTAGAGGTAACTACTGTAAACATTTGAGTCTTCTTCCCTCCTGGATTTTAAATATATTAATAATAATAGTAATACCAATAATAATAAAAACAAAACAATAACAAAATTATAATACTAGCTAACATTTATTGAGAACTATGAACCAGACACTTCTCTATGTGATTTATATACATTTCTTCATTTGATTCTAACAAAAACATTATGGGGTAGGTAATATTACCATTCTAATATTACAGGGGACTAAGACACAGAGAGGTTAAATAACATGGCCAAAGGCAAACAGAGTAAAGTGTGGAGTGTTTGAATGTAAATTCAAGCAGTCTGAACTGTTACCTTCTGCTGCCACAAATATATGCTCATTTATATTTGATTTAAATTATACGTTAGAAACAATGTAATATTCTGCCTTTTTAAAAAACTTATTTTCATAAAGATTTCTTATGTTAATAATTCTTCATAAATGTAAAGTCATCTACTTTTTCATTATACGGCTGTACCCTATTATATCTAATTATTCCCTTTAAGTCAGGCATTTAAATTGTTTACAGGTATTTAATATAAATAATGCTACGATGAACTATTTTTATATAAATCATAGCTTATCTGATAATTTTCTTTTTTTTTTTGAGACAGAGTCTTCCTCTATCACCAGGCTGGAGTGCAGTGGCATGATCTCGGCTGACTGTAACCTCTGCCTCCTGGGTTCAAGCCATTCTCCTGGCTCAGCCTCCTGAATAGCTGGGATTACAGGCGCCCACCACCACACCCAGCTAATTTTTGTATTTTTAGTAGAGACGGGGTTTCACCATGTTGGTCAGGATGGTCTCAATCTCCTGACCTCATGATCCGCCCGCCTCGGCCTCCCAAAGTGCTGGGATTACAGGCGTGAGCCACTGCGCCTAGCATCTGATAATTTTCTTAGGATAGATATCTAGAAGTAGAATTATTGCCTGCTATGAAGACATTTTAATGTCACACTTTTCTAAATTATTATGACTACAAGGCCATTTGGAAAAAAATGCCACATCTACACATAAACTTTAAATCTTCTTTAAAAGTTAATTAATGGGAGTACTTACATTTTAGAAGCTTTTATGATGTGATGAGAGAAGGCAGCAGGCTAAGCAACGGGGAGACCATTCTCTAAGTCAAGCCTGACCTTTGCTCATTAAGAGGCCACTGCCTTATCTTTGTATGAAACTCCTGGAGTTAATCCATACACAGAGTACCCATTGGTTTTGAATATGCTGTGTTCTCAGAGCAGCTTTTTAGGGGAACACAGCAAGAACAGAAATTAGGCCAAAGATTGCAGAGCATGTGCAGTTGCTTAAAAGGCACAGCACAAAATGTTGTTTTTAATCACAATTCTTACAGACTTCTTTGTAACAAAAATAAAAGAGCATAAAATAAAATTCTGTCCCAAAGGAGCAGTTAGCATGAATATAGGAATTCCAAGGTACGTTACGAAATAAAGACAGAATGAGGCCTTGGGAAACATCTTTATTCTTGCAGCAGAAGTACCAGTGATTTGAGTACTTCTTCAGTCAGTACCAGTGATTTGAGTGTCCCTAAAGTGCTGCTGGTGGTGGTAGAACTCAGTTCCCCAAAATATTTTTGCTTCTATTAGTAACCCACCTGCTTTTCTCTATTTTCTTGTTTAGTTCTTCACTTCTGTCTTTCATCCTGGCCTTATCCATCCCACCCCCCAAAAACCATTTATTTGGCTTTACCTTAGTTTACATATGTATATATATATGTATATGTATATGCACACACACACGTGCATGTATGTGTGCATGCATATACATGTAAATATTTTTAAAAATATGTACAGTCTTCATTAGCCAATAGTCTTGGCCCTTAAGTGAAAATATAAATCATTATGCAATGTCCCCTCTTTATTATTTGTCTTCCCTTAGTGTTTTCATGCTGACTCCTATTCCAGGCAGATTTTTCCACCTGGGACCAAATTTGTCATGGCTATTTTCTGAAAAATGATGGCTAACTAATCGAGTGAGCAAACTCATGCTAAATGAAAGGGCATGTTCCTGGCTCTAGTAAACTGAAAAATGAAAGCAAGAGGTTTAAATACAAAGTGATTACAATGAGAATACATAAATATCTAATAGCATTTAGGATTGTCTAGGAGATTAAGTTTCTGCAGTTATACCTTTCCTTAAATAACATACAAATGACCCTTTCTCAGTGCTCCCTCAGGGAAGGTAAAACTATGTATAATGTTACCTATTATGTAGGATCTATTGGTTCTTTATTCAGAGGCTTAGGTTTAAATTCTTGACTTTCAAGGAACACTATAGAAAAAACTCCCCCTTGGTGAGTCTCTAAATACCAAACAACTGTGGCTCCCAAATTTGGCTGCACATCTGAGTCCCCTGGAGAGATTTATAAAAATGCAATGAGGCCTGGGAATTTATATTTTTTGAAAAGCTCCCCAATTGATTTTGCTGCTCAGCCAGGTTTGGGGACTGCTGTTAAAGTGGCTGCTTGGACATTAGCTAAGTCATTTTCTGTGCCTTCAGTGGATGTTCAGTAGGTGGCTAACAGTTATTGAGCATGTACATTGTGCCAATCACCATGACTTTTTACAGCCAAGGAAATTTGTTTAGGTTTGTGAGTGGCAGAAACTGCGTTGAACTGTCTAACCCTCATTTTTATGCTGCTTCTCAACAAAACATTGATGATTTAGTTACCAAAAAAGGTAAGGGATAGGCTGAAGTTAAAAACTCACTCATTAATTCTCACATCTTAGTCAATCAGTTTCTTCATCATAAAATGGAAGTAATATCTTTGTAAGATACTTTTTTTGTTGTTGTTGTTGAGACAGAGTCTCGCTGTATCGCTCAGGCTGGAGTGCAGTGGTGTGATCTTGGATCGCTGCAACCTCTACCTCCCAGGTTCAAGTGATTCTCCTGCCTCAGCCTCCCTAGTAGCTGGGACTACAGGTGCATGCCACAATGCCTGGCTAATTTTTGTATGTTTAGTAGAGACGGGGTTTTGCCATGTTGGCCAGGCTGGTCTCGAACTCCTGGCCTCATGTGATCCACCTACCTTGGCCTCCCAAAGTTCAGGGATTACTGGAGTGAGCCACCATGCCTAGCCAAGATACTTTTTACTTTATTTTGAAATAATTCTATACTTAGAGAAGAGTTACAAAGCTAGTACAGAGAGTTTCTATATACCCTTCACCCAGCTTCCTCTAATGTTAATTTCTCATGTAATTTATATCTAATATAAACATTTTACATAACCATAGTATATTTATCAAAATAAGAAATTAACATTTGGGCTTCCCCAGTTTTTATACTATCTCAGTTCATTCAGCTTGCTATAAAAAATACCTTACACCTGTTAATTTACAGATAACAGAAACTTACTGCTCACAGTTCTGAAGGCTGGGCAGTCCAAGATAAATCCAAGATCAAAACACTGGCAGCTCTTTTGTAGAGTGTCCTTCATTTTGGGTTTGTCTGATATATTCTCATTATTACATTGATGTTATGAATTTTGAGATCTACCCCAGAAGTGATATGTTTGTGTTGCATTGTACTGGGGCCTTTGTAAGATTTTTGACAAAAAATACATATATTCTCTCATTAGAGGTATTTAAGTAACAGATAGATGACTATTTGCAATGCTGAATGAATCTCTGTGCTGTGTGGGGCTGGATCTTCAAGACCCCTTTCAACTCTAAAAGTCTAAAACTAATAATTGAACATTACAAATAAAAAGTCACATATGAAAGATGAATATGAAATTTGAGTAGAGCTCAAAGACTAGAGAATTAATTTTCAAAATAGTGATCCCTACTTTAAAGAGTATTAGGGTTTTCCCACCTGGGGGCTGAACTCAGAATGTGTTCTCTCCTTTGTACTGGGGGCTTTTCCCAATGTGGAGCCCTTATTATAGCCCCTGAAGTGGCATCTGTAAATGAATGTTTGTTATGGGCAATTGAAGCCACTAGGTTGCTCTTGTGGTTTTCCTCTGTGTTACTAAAGATTAAATTGATGTGAAGTTGAGTGGAAAGCCATCTAATTTGAAAGATAGCAATGGCCTGACTCTAACTATGACTGTAGTTTGGATATGTTAAGTAAACCTTTTTGTCTTAATTTTTCCAGCTGTGAAGCATAATTCCTACTGAAATATATTGACTTCTACAAGTATTGGACTAAAAACGTATCTCCAGAAATATAACACCTATCCCTGGCAAAGTCTGATGTAACATGGTTAACCTAGAAGAGTTAATGCTGTATGTCAACATATGCCTTGTAAAGGTGCTACATTATATAATTTTAAAAATGAAAACACTAAACAAAAGAGTTTATTTGAAATCTACTGAAGTCCCTCTGGTGAAAAGGAGGCACGATTTTGACACTATAAATGCTATGTTGGCATGTCAGCTGTATATCTTGGAAAGACCACGGTGCTATGGAAAATGGTCTCAGAAATTAGAATGCTTGGTTTAGCCAAAAGGTTTCAGCCACCTGCCAGATATATGACCCCCTAACAAATCATCTAATTGTACCACTTGGCTTCTTCATCTGTTACGTTAGACAATCAGACATGATTTCTAAGATTCCACCTCCTAAAATCTATAATTCTTTGATTTTTTTCGAGACCTCAGCCTACATGTCCATAAAGTCATTGATTCTGTATTGCTAATACTGTTCATAAATACGTATTTCTGATATTCCTTTGACCATTCAGAAAATGCTTGGCTACCCATTTTTTCCAGCCTGAAAAAGCAACTTTAAAAATGGTTAATCATTTGTTTGAAAAAACTGATACTTTTTTGTTATATGTAAAATGACCTCTTCAATCTCAACAGAGAATATGGGATCTGGTCATATTTGAAATAGAAAATGATGTCATAAGTAAATACATATAAAATGTAATGATTAAACTATCTGCTCTAGATGTTCCAAGTTATTTTATTGGCATGAAAACTGTAAAGTGTTTGGAAAACAGTTTCATTGTGACAGGTATAATCTACACATTTTCTATAGTTACAGACCTGTTCATAAACAGTATTAAAAGAAAAATAAAGTGACATAATGTCTGGGAAAGAATTCCCTAATAGAAACAGACCCAAGTCCATGGTTTGTGGTTTTGCAAGTATACAATTCCTTCTGGGAGGCCTTCTTGACAGATTTGTATCTATCCTAAAAGAAGTATCTATGTTTAACTGCACAAAAGTGATATCACTTCTGTGTGGTCTGGTCCCTTCTGTTATCCTTGCTGATCTAAGAGAAAGAAGCATATTACCCTATCAGACGCCAAACTACACTTTATGAACATCTACTTCCTTCTGTAACCTTTGCCAGCTCTAGCTAACCCTTAAAGGTTCAGGACAAAATACCTTTGAGGATCTTTAATGACATGTTCAGTCAATTTTTCATCATGCTGAAAGGCAAATGGAGCTTTGTGATAGGCCAGATGTGTCATGAATAAGCAAACATACCAATTCATGTTGAATTCTAGTGTGGGATCATTCCCATTTAAGAGTTATTTGTTTTTAAAATAGTGGGGTGTCAAACTCTTCATTCATGATTTTTTGTAATAGTTTTAGTGGTTTACAATAGACCACCTTCAAATAAACATATCGGCTGCTTTGGTGATCAGTTTCAAAGTCAGAATATTCAAATTTACATAGAAAATGGCAAAATCAAACACACTCTTCAACAGTGCCTATAAAACTTGTCATTACACTATAAATATGAATATCACACTCAATCTCAGTTGTGTAGTAAATGTTTAACAGCTAGCTCTCTGGGGGAAAAGCTCTGATATTTGTAGTGTTTGCCCATGTTCATGGTGTAAATAATCTCATTATGGCCAATTTCAAGCAACCCAAGTTATTGAATATGGAATTGGGAAGAAATATATAGTCAGCTCTAGAGGGTGGAGCCAAGATGGCCGAATAGGAACAGCTCCGGTCTCCAGCTCCCAGCCCCAGCGACACAGAAGACTGGTGATTTCTGCATTTCTGCTTGAGGTACCGGTTTCATCTCACTAGGGAGTGCCTAACAGTGGGTGCAGGACAGACGGTGAAGCGCACTGTGCGCGAGCCGAAGCAGGGCGAGGCATTGCCTCACTCGGGAAGTGCAAGGGGTCAGGGAGTTCCCTTTCCTAGTCAAAGAAAGGGGAAACAGACGGCACCTGGAATATCGGGTCAGTCCCATCCTAATACTGCGCTTCTCCAACGGGCCTGGAAAACGGCACACTAGGAGATTGTGTCCCGCACCTGGCTCGGAGGGTCCTGTGCCCACGGAGTCTCGCTGGTTGCCAGCACAGCAGTCTGAGATCAAGCTGCAAGGCGGCAGCGAGGTTGGGGGAGGGGCGCCCGCCATTGCCCAGGCTTGCTTAGGTAAACAAAGCAGCCAGGAAGCTCGAACTGGGTGGAGCCCACCATAGCTCAAGGAGGCCTGCCTGCCTCTGTAGGCTCCACCTCTGGGGGCAGGGCACAGACAAACAAAAACTCAGCAAAGAACCTCCACAGACTTAAATGCCCCTGTCTGACTGACAGCTTTGAAGAGAGTAGTGGTTCTCCCAGCACGCAGCTGGAGATCTGAGAACAGACAGACTGCCTCCTAAAGTGGGTCCCTCACCCCTGAGCAGCCTAACTGGGAGGCACCCCCCCAGTAGGGTCAGACTGACACCTCATTCAACCGGGTACTCCTCTGAGACAAAACTTTCAGAGGAACTATCAGACAGCTGAATTTGTGGTCTCACGAAAATCCGCTGTTCTGCAGCCACCGCTGCTGACACCCAGCCAAACAGGGTCTGGAGTGGACCTCTAGTAAACTCCAACAGACCTGCAGCTGAGGGTCCTGTCTGGTAGAAGGAAAACTAACAAACAGAAAGGACATCCACACCAAAAACCCATCTGTACATCACCATCATCAAAGACCAAAAGTAGATAAAACCACAAAGATGGGGAAAAAACAGAACAAAAAAACTGGAAACTCTAAAAAACAGAGCACCTCTCCTCCTCCAAAGGAACGCAGTTCCTCACCAGCAACGGAACAAAGCTGGATGGAGGATGACTTTGATGAGTTGAGAGAAGAAGGCTTCAGACGATCAAACTACTCTGAGCTACGAGAGGAAATTCAAAACAATAGCAAAGAAGTTAAAAACTTTGAAAAAAAATTAGAAGGATGGATAACTAGAATAACCAATGGAGAGAAGGGCTTAAAGGAGCTGATGGAGCTGAAAGCCAAGTTTCGAGAACTACGCGAAGATTGCAGAAGCCTCAGTAGCAGATGCGATCAACTGGAAGAAAGGGTATCACTGATGGAAGATGAAATGAATGAAATGAAGAGAGAAGGGAAGTTTAGAGAAAAAAGAATAAAAAGAAATGAACAAAGCCTCCAAGAAATTTGGGACTATGTGAAAAGACCAAACCTACGTCTGATTGGTGTACCTGAAAATGATGGGGAGAATGGAACCAAGTTGGAAAACACTCTGCAAGATATTATCCAGGAGAACTTCCCCAATCTAGCAAGGCAGGCCAGCATTCAGATTCAGGAAATACAGAGAACGCCACAAAGATACTCCTCGAGAAGGGCAACTCCAAGACACATAATTGTCAGATTCACCAAAGTTGAAATGAAGGAAAAAATGTTAAGGGCAGCCAGAGAGAAAGGTCGGGTTACCCACAAAGGGAAGCCCATCAGACTAACAGCTGATCTCTCAGCAGAAACTCTACAAGCCAGAAGAGAGTGGGGGCCGATATTCAACATTCTTAAAGAAAAGAATTTTCAACCCAGAATTTGCTATCCCGCCAAACTAAGCTTCATAAATGAAGGAGAAATAAAATACTTTACAGACAAGCAAACGCTGAGTGATTTTGTCACCACCAGGCCTGCCCTAAAAGAGCTCCTGAAGGAAGCACTAAACATGGAAAGGAACAACCGGTTCCAGCCACTGCAAAAACATGCCAAATTGTAAAGACCATCGAGGCTAGGAAGAAACTATAGCAACTAACGAGCAAAATAACCAACTAACATCATAATGACAGGATCAGATTCACACATAACAATATTAACGAAATATATAGTCAGCTCTAGTACACCACTGATCATACCCATTAGAT
>NW_026654105.1:0-9808 GCF_009828535.3 Hylobates moloch
AATACTACTCAGCTATAAAAAGTAATGGAATAATAGCATTAGTATCAACCTGGATAGAATTGGAGACTATTATTCTAAGTGAAGTAACTCAGGATTGGAAAACCAAACATTGTGTGTTCTCACTAATATGTGGGAGCTAAGCTATGATACCCAAAGGCATAAGAATGATACACTGGACTTTGAGGACTTGGGGGAAAGGGTTGGGGGTGGTGAGGGCCGAAACACTACACATTGTGTGCAGTGAAAACTGCTTGGGTGGTGGCTGCACCAAAATCTCATAAATCATCACTAAAGAAATTATTCGTGTAACCAGACACCACCTGTGTCCCCAGTGTCCCCAAAACCTATTGAAATTAAGATATAGAAAACATGCTAATAATATAATCTGGATTAAATGAAAAAGCATATGCAAAGATCTTAATAGAGTGCCTAGCACATATACATACTCAACAGAAATCAGGTTCCTCATTCTACTGTCCTCAGGCCACTGGGTTTATGGACAGTGAAATAAATTGATTTATTCATCTTTGGAAAGTTTACTGATTAGGTTTATGCTCAACCTATGATCTGAATTTTAAAATAGCCTTTATGTAGGCAATTTATTCAAAGAAATAGAGATTAATAGCTGATCTGGGTAACATTATGCTAATTGAGTGTGATTTATTCCATGCATTTTCAGTGTCTGTTTTTCTTGGGTCAAGCCTAATATGTTTTTCTAATTTCAAGTGAGTCTTTCCAAATAAAACATTTTATATTTTGTGAATGTAAGTGAAGTACTCTACTATTTTTCCATACATAGGTATATCTCAACAATTTGCATATTGCCTCCTCTGGCATTATAATTTCTAGAACAAATATCGATAAGCTTATGTGTTGGGAGAGGGAAGGTAAACCAAGTAGCCTCCATTACATGGGGTGTCATGGATAGAGAAGTTGCAATGGAATGATGACAACCAGGATAAGTGAATGAGGAAGTGAAATAAGAAGAAGAGGTGGTGAGGAGGAACCAACAACTACAATAAAAAATCTCCTTTTAACATAATAAATGTATACATGCAAACATTCAAGAATCATCATGTATCAGTAACTCTTTGATCCACAGTCTTGAGTGAACATTATCTCATTTCATTCTGATAAAAGTGCTGTGCAATACTGTCTCCCATGTTCTAAGACAGGGGTCATCAAACTTTGGCCCTCACACCAAATCTGACCACATGGATTTCTTTTTTTTTTTAATTAAAGAATTACCGAAATATAGCCAAGTCCATTCATTTATGTAATGTCTGTGGCTATTTTCCTGCTGCAACAGTAGAGTTGAAAAGTTGTGACAGAGACCATATGGGCTGCAAAGTCATAAATATATACTGTATGACCTTATAGAAAAAGGTTGTCAATCCCTGCTTTAAGAAGCAATTAGATGAGTTTAGCTACCAAAGATGATATTCTTCTGGAAAGAGAGAAAAAATAATCAGTTATCAAAATGAAAAAAATGAATTAGGAATTAAGCCCAATTAATATGCAATTGCACTGTATCGTATGTTACTTCATTTCAATACAATAACCCTATGACGTAAGTATTAACTTTTATACAAATACGGAAAATAGAGCTCAAAGAACTTAAGATATTCATTTCCACAAAGTTGCACAGTTACGCAGTGAACAGAGCTGATATTTCAATATACACTTGTTTTACTTAAAGTCCAGTGCTATTTCTACCGTGTTTGGAAACCTGATTAAAAATACAGATAACTAACAGCAGAGGGATAATCAGGCCACATTTTCTGAGTTCCTTGGCTGGAAGGATATCTTGTTTTCTCAACACACAGTGAGAACAAGTGGATAAGAAAGACTGAAACTCCCTGTCAGAAAGGGAGCTAAGAATTATTAAAGAAGAATCATGGTAAGTGTCTGATATATGGTGAAACGTAGAAATATTGCCATAGGGGAAATGTAGTAGGAACTTTGATAATAAATTCATTAGGGAATGCAGAAAATGATTAGTGATCAAATTAAATAATTTTTGGATGGCCTCTGTAGCGATAGTATTGACTTCTCACATTAGAGTTTGGGGGTGGGGGACACTGATGCAGAAGCAGTTTCTTTGTCATTAAGAATAAAGTCATGCTGCTTGTTGTCCTTCAGTCAAGCTCCATTAAATTAGTTATCCAAGTCGCAATGCTATTTTGGTTTGGGCTGGGGTCTGCAGTAATTCTACCATGCAGCACTATTGAGACCCACATTTTCAAGCAGAAAGCACCGTTCCCAAAGCCTTCCTCAGTCATTTTGAACAGGCTCTTCCTTCTGTAAGAATACATTCCTCTCCTCAGCCTGGCAAAACTTCTCATCCTTCAAGAATCAAATCAATTGCTGTCCCTGACTTTTCTGCTTGAGTGGGTATATTATGTTTCAGAGTGTGTATTGTCACTTATCTTACTTTATGTACCTGTTTCTCACTCCAAACTGAACTCTTTGAGGGCACAGACTGATGCTTACTAATATATTTTATGCCAGAATCTAGTATAGTACTACACAGATAGTAAATATTTTATAAATATTTTCAATGAATTAACATTTTGAAAATGGAATTTTATGTTTAGGCCGTTTAAATATATAATTCTTTATTATTGGAACTAATATTTTTTCTTTTCATTCAAATCACGTGAATTTCAGGTCTCTTCCTCTCCTACCTTAAACCCCACCACGTGGGTAAACCAGATAAAGCATGATAAGGGCCAGATCTATTTAGATGAGTATTGTGTACTCGAATCTTAACCACCTACCTGACAAATACTACAGGCTCAATAAATATTTGATAAAATATTTGCTGAGTAAATGAATCAACAAAATTGATTTAAATATGAGGCATGGCTATTGTCTTAGGCAATATATAAAAGCAGATTTAGGAATCCAAAGAGTGATTCTTTTCTAATTCCATAATGTTCACTAACGAACTGTTACATAAAGGGAGATAGGACTGTGTGGAAACAAAGCAGGTTGCTAATAGGGAGTTAGAAATCTGGCAGAAACCTCTAGTAATGCAGACAGTGACTCTGTTCAGAGAGTTACTCGGCATATCAAGCTTGCACCTCTGGAAAGTGTCTGAGAAGTATTTGATTAAAGTTCTAGGCCTCCTTTTCAATGGAATAAAATGTAACTTGACTTTCCACACTCATTCTGCTGAGCTGCAATGCAGTAATGACAGTTACTGCACAGGCAGAGTGTATTAGTGCTTACTGAGTAGAAGACAAAGACCTATCTTCTCACACAGTATTCCCGAGAACGAGTAAGATGTCAACAACATTTATTGAAAATCTGCTGTGTGAGAATCCTTTGCTGTCAGCCTTATACCATTCAGGTCACTGATTCTAACTAAAAACTGAACCTTGTGCAATGTTTGAACTGGATTTGAACAAGGTATATATTACATTTTGACTTGTCGCTATGCTGTGGAATGAGGGTGAGGATTTGAGAGAGGAGGGTGACTAGAATCATTTTGCCCAGCATAAACGAGCCTTAATGGATCTACAGTCTTGGTTTTCAGCCAGAGTTTTGTATTGGAACTGTCTGGATAGGATTTAATTTAATTTTATTCAAAATTACCTCATTTTTAACCACTGCCTACCATTACCTCCTGGGGTGGGTTTCTGCTATGCCCTTGTTGAAAGGGGGAGGGGCGGTGGTAAATGTTTAAAGAGTAAAACTTTTATTTAATTGATTTTATTAATAAATTTATTAACTTAATTTTAATTATGATGCCCTTTGTCCTCTGCACCGTGAGAATAATTAAGATAGTAAGCACGTTCCTACAAAGCTCCCATAATCTCTCCTGAGTTGTTCACATCCATATAATTATTCTTGTACATGGTTTCATACAGTAACAAAGAGTATGAGGTCAGTATTTGAGTCTGGGCTCAGAAACCTATTTATTGAGTGATTTTGGACAAGTCAGTCAAGCTTTCTGATCTTCAATTTATTCATCTTTCAAATGGAAATAATAGTTCCAATATCCTAGGCTTAATGTGATGATTAAAGGAAGGCAAGTATACAAAACTCAGCAGATGCCCAGAAGAGTCTTTGTATCAGCAAGAATTTAGCCAGAAAAAAAACAAACACTCCATGCATTATATGAGGAAGGGATTTAACGCCAGGAATTAGATGCTTACAGAACTTTTGGAAGATTATTTTTGGGTGAAGGCCAGGGAGGACCACTGCTGGCTTTCAAGATATCAGGAGGTGCAGGAAATGCAGGTAGCAGTTCCTAATGATCTCAGCTGCCTGCAACATCAAAGTGGATGGTATGTAGGAATTTTTGCTGAAACCACTACAAACCACATTTTCCACTTTCCTACGTATTTCTGCTTCTGATTGAAGAAAATAATGGCTTCTCTTTCTCTTCAGCCTCTGTAAGTTTATACTAAGTTTTCACATTAGTAGACTCTAAATTAGAACACTTCTGGCAGAATAATCTGGCAGAAAAATGTGGTTTCTAGACTTCTTGTCCCTAAGATACAGGGAAGAGCATGGAAAGGAATGGGAATAGTGTTGATATGCCAGAAGATAATCCAGTATAAAACTTGACAAATGGTGATTAGAAATTTTCATTTATGTTTTTTGTCCTTCTGCCTAAGGACTAGCACTCCATTTTCCAAATAAGACTTGGCATTCTATTCTGGAATCCAGCTCTATTTGGCTGAGGTATAATGACATCTCAGCAGCCTTGTGTAGCAGAAAGAATACAGGCTTTGGAGGCAGGCAGCCATAATGGTGTTCGGACACTTACTCCAGCATCTCCAACAAATGTTAGCTGGGTGTCCTTGTACAACACTGGATTTCTGGTGATCTCTCTAGGACCAAGGGTTCCAGTGGAGCCTCTCTCTTTCTCTCTTTCCCTTGTCTTCAGCTCCAGACTAGTTCTCTCTCTCTCTCTTTCTCCCTCTCTATCTTTCTCTCCCTGTCCCACTCTCTCTCTCTCCTGTTATCTTCCTTAATTTCTCCAGTAAATTCCACAAAATTATGGTATCTAATCTGTCCTCTTTTAGACTTCATTAAGTCAGGTTGCCTGAAACAGAAAAAATGATAGACTAGAAATCAAATCGTAACTGCAACACACAGAGGCTGTACACCATTTCAACTTGAACTTATTCTTGCTGTGACTTAGCTTCATTATTTTAAAAATGGCAACAGTATCTACTTAAATCGTTCCCCTTCTGTGTTGAGCCAGTTGATGGGATAATTCAGCTGGTATGGATTTCTCAAGGCAAGGGCTATTGGTGGGAAGATTTTACATTCAGAACTGTCCATTAGTCAAAACAGAGTGGTCAAGAAAGTTTGGAGGTCAAGAAAGATAGACCAAGGTTAATAAGCCAAAGAAGTAAATTTTTGAAACATGGATGGCCTGGTGCTGGTACGGGTAATTGAAATATGACAGGAAAAAGTTGAAGAACTACAAAGGTAATGGCAAAGACCTAGAGGCTGTATGAGTGAATATTGAAGTCAAACACAATGGCCAGTGCATGGGCATCTTATGTACCTCTCACACCTGAATTCCTAGGACACTCAGATCCATTTAATGGGCTGAAATAGAACAAATTTTATTTCACATAATTGTTCTGATGATTTAAAAAGTTTAAAAAGAGGCTTAAAACATTATTAATCATTCTTAAATAAGGGATTACTAGTAGTAGCAGTAGGCGTAGTAGTAGCAATGAGATGTATTTCTATATTCATTTGTTCATTTATATTCTTCAAGAACAAACACTCTTGCAGTGGTTGTGCCAAAATAGGCCTGCATTGAATGAATTCATTGTGGGCTTATGCATGTTTATATTGTTTTAAAATCAGCATCCACGTGTCCCATGAAATTCCTAGTGTATTCTTGGAATTAAACAATTATGGTAAATTCAATATCATTATCTATAACTCTTTGTTTATACAAGTCATTGCTGTGTTTACAAAGAATGAAAAACACAAAATATGGTATGTGATACCACTTATATAGATTATTTTGTACATGGGAAAACCAGAAATTATATGCCCAGAGTACTGGAAACAATCATCAGCAAAGACATAGAGTCTAACAAACATATATGATACAAAGCAAAGAAAAAAAAATCAACAATGACACAATCTTATCATTGCCTTGTAGCTTCCTTTCTTGTTACTTAAGTATGCCAACATCTCAGTTTCCAGGGATAGTTTTTATGTAGCTCAAAGGGCACTGGATTGGAAAAATAGAAGATTTCAAGAGTTCAAGTTCATCTCTGTTAGTCACTATAAATTCAGACAGCCCATTTTTCTTCCAGCACCTGGTCTTATCATCAGTAAAGGGTAATAACTCCTATCATGGATCCCCTTTCAGTTACTCTATGGTGATACTGACACAACTGTGACTTCTGATATTCCTGGAATTCCATCCTTGCCTACATCCTACCTTAGGTATTCACCTCTCTTTTTGGCCAATAGAAAATGTATTCTTTTTCTCATACCTCATTTCTTTGCTGAGGCATCTAGTACTCCTTCAGACGCTTAACATCCTTCTCTCATCCCCAGCTTTAATATATTGTGTAGCTCCTCCCGGAGAAGTTTATTGGGACAATAATGACATGTTTCTCAAGGATGACTGCTATCAGTTCCTTCCCACTCTGTATGTGTAAGCCTTTGAAAAATGGAGTCTATTCCTCCGCCTTCTTGAATTTGTGTTAGCCTGTGACTGCTTTGACCGACAGAATATGACAGAACTGACACTGTGTAACTTCTGACGTTAAGTCATAAATAACCATGCAGCTTCTGCCTGGCTTATCAGAACTGCCACTTTTTAGAACTCTCACTCTCTGAGAAGCCAAGGGCCATGTAAGAAGTCCACCTTCACCGAAACGATCGTCCTGTGAGGAAGCCCATGCCCATTGCTACTCGTATGGAACATAGTGTGGAGAGAAGCAGCAGTGACAATTCCAGCACCTGGTCTTACCAGTAAAGGGTAATAACGCCTATTGTGGAGTTATTAAATGCAGCGCCACACCGCTGGTGGTGCTGCATTTAAGAAATGCCTTAACAGCAGAAAATTTTAATACCTTTTGTTTTATTATGAGCTTAATTCCTCTGCTTCCAACCTACCCAGATATGTTTTTATGTGTTTACTAGTTGGTGAAGGAACTTAGTTGTATGACTAGCATCGTGGAGAAGGTGATACTCAAGCAGCACCCAGCTGTTCTAACCCTCCCAGCCCAGGCACCATACATAAGAATGCAGAAGCAATCATAAGAGAGGCCCCACAAAGAATAACTCAGCTGAGCTCATTAACCCACAAAACTTGGGAGATAAGGGTTAATTTATGTCACTGATTTTTAGGGTGGTTCGTTATGCAGCAATAGATAAACAGAAACATTCTCTTCTTTCCAGAACACATAACTACATAAGATATTACTTTAGAAATGATTCACATATACTTTATACTCCTTCTGGTACTAGTATACCTTCCTATGAATGTGAAATATATATTGGAGGAGTGAAATGTAGTAGTTTAAATAATAAATACATAGAACATATTTGGTTTAAAAAGATGTGAAGATATAATTAATTGGATAATTATACACACTCAGAAGTATTTTTGTGTCATCTTATCACGAATATAACGTGTTAAATTGGTGGAATTACCAAAACTTGCCTTGATCTGTTAGACAAATGAATACAGAGATAAGATGAAGGAATGGAGGAGGGAGAATATAGAATGCTTACTTGTTTTTGTGATCAAATAATAAGGCAAGCCAGATTTAGAATTTTACTGAATGTAGCAGAAAACCCAGGCAATAATAATCTTTGATTACATTATCCTCATGCTCCCCTACTTTGGGAACCTCTTTTCATGATACTCATACTGTAATTACAAACACATGCACACAAATGCATAAATGTGGTGAGTCCTAATCCTGGGAAGAATGATATGCTTTCCTAAACTCTAGCATTAAGAGAAAATTGGGATGAATTGTGAGAGTAGCAGAAGAGATGACAGAACTTGAAATTATATATGAATGGCCTTGAGTGGTAAATAAAAATGATACACAGAGCCAAGGTATTTTAGATCCTCATCACCCAAAGCGTGGTCTCTGTACCAGCAGCACCAGCATCATCTGGGAGCTTGCTAGAAATACAGCATGTCAGTCCCCATCTCAGACTTACTGACTCAGAATCTGCATTTTTATCAAGAACACAAGGTTATTCATACTACACTTAAGTTTGAGAAATACTTATCCAGAGCATTTTGGGTATGGGATTTACCTGCTTTTTTTCTTACTGTCATAGTCATAGCAAGTATAAACAAACCAAGTATAAGTCAATTCAAGTTGCCCTACCTGTCCTGCCAGTTGTCTTTACTGAATGGAGAGAGTTTTGCACTGAGGGCTGACAGGACTCATTACATTGTTTGTCTTTGGGAGCTGGCTGAGCTTGCAAGCGTTTGTGGCAGATTGCCATTTGAATTGTTTTCCCTGTCTCTTTCTGTTACCAAAAAGTATAATATTGCACAGAGGGGAAAATGTAGAGGAGTCAACATCTTTCATCCGTGTCTTTCTAGTAAGTGTTAGACTGTGTTCCAGGCTCCTTCCAAAGTTTGCTGATAATTTAATCTCAGGGATCCAAATTGTCTCACAATCTGGTTTTCTTCAAGGATCTCCCCCTAGTCCAGGCAACCTGCATATACATACTCATATGTCAATTATGCAGTGAGTTCATGGCCTTTGCATGGATCTTGAGAAAGGTTGAAATCTATTGGTTTGTAGTGAGATGAACCAGAAAACAAGGGCAGAAAAAATTTAAAACCCAAATGTTTGTATTGTTACACAAGAGACATATTTTCATATGTAATGGCTAATAATTACATTAAAACAAAAAAAAAAAACAACAAATGACAGCAGCCAGTCACAAAAAAGGGACTTTAGCTATCTCCACTTGGCAGTGTGTCTGCACTTCAGGTCTGACCCATCCAAGACTTGTGCTGTGTATTTTTTACCCACTATTCCTCTAGATCTGAGACGTAGAGTCTCGGGCCACAGAGGATTGATAGAAGACTTCTGCCTCTGATAGTCTCTTGGTACTTGAACAAAAATTAATTACCCCGAGTCCCATATATGGTTTCTCTGGTCATTTGGTACTAAAAATACATGTCTAGAATTATTGAAATTATATAGAACAACTTTTTGGCACCCATGGGTGTATTTTGAAGGATGAAAGAAAAGCAGTTTGGTATGGTGATTTGGAGCCAGGTAGATTTCAATCTAAATTATTTCTCAGTTTCTTACTCATATTTTGAACTTGGAAAACTGACCTTATATGTCTGAATTTCTAATTTGTTATAAATAAAATAAGGATAATGTGGTATGAAAACTCTGATGAGACAAGTAAACAATGTTATGGGGGCCAAAGAAGGACTGTTTAACCTGGACATGGGGGATGAGAAAAGGCTTCCTGAAGGAAGTGAGATCTAAGTTAAGACAATATACTTTATACTTGAAAATTGCTAACAGTGTAGAATTTGTATTCTCATCAAACATACAAGAAAAAATTATACATATGTAAGTTTATATATATACATAAACATCTTTATATACATATCAACAACAACATATATAAACAATATAGAGATATAAACAACATGATGTTTTGATACATGCATACATTGTAAAATGGCTAATTATATATATATAATTAAGCATGCATGTATCAAAACATCATATTGTTTATATCTATATATTGTTTATATGTTGTTTATATATGTTGTTACTATATATAATTGTATATAATTAATTATTTGTTA
>NW_026654106.1:0-9805 GCF_009828535.3 Hylobates moloch
AGAACTAGAAATACCATTTGACCCAGCCATCCCATTACTGGGTATATACCCAAAGGACTATAAATCATGCTGCTATAAAGACACATGCACATGTATGTTTATTGCTGCACTATTCACAATAGCAAAGACTTAGAACCAACTGAAATGTCCAACAACAATAGACTGGATTAAGAAAATGTGGCACATATACACCATGGAATACTATGCAGCCATAAAAAATGATGAGTTCATGTCCTTTGTAGGGACAGGGATGAAACTGGAAACCATCATTCTCAGTAAACTATCGCAAGGACAAAAAACCAAACACCTCATGTTCTCACTCATAGGTGGGAAGTGAACAATGAGAACACATGGACACAGGAAGGGGAACATCACACTCCAGGGAGTGTTGTGGGGTGGGGGCAGGGGGGAGGGACAGCATCAGGAGATATACCTAATGCTAAATGATGAGTTAATGGGTGCAGCAAAACAACATGGCACATGGATACATATGTAACAAACCTGCACATTGTGCACATGTACCCTAAAACCTAAAGTACAATAAAAAAAAAGTACTACTTATATTAGTTAAAAAAAAAAAAAAAGCCTTCCTAGGAAAAGACAGGGAATTCTGCCAGAAGACAGCCTTTGGGCTAAAACTGCAACTCTTCCCTATGTCTCCAGCTGCTGGACTACCCTGAAGATTTTGGACTTGCCAAGCCGCCACGACTGCATGAGCCAATTCCTTAAAAATAATCTTTCTCTGTCTCTTTAGTTTGATTTCTCTGAAAAACCCGTCTAAGAAAAGTGGCATTCAATCTCTGCTCCTCAGAACTCCAGGGCTTCTCTGAGGAGCTTCGGGGAGTCCTGCAGGGAGGGAGGGGAAAGAAGGAGACAGGAAGCTGAGCAGGCTGGGTCAGGCCTTCTCCCTGCTACAAAGTAGCTCCACTTCCATCTGTTTTATATATTAATGCTACATAAACACTATCAAATCCATCTAAGTCTCAGGAAGGATGGAGGCTGAGAAGTGATCATTCGATTTGACCACTGGGGAATCTCTAGTGGCCTTTGCTTGGTTTCAGAAAATGGCTGGGGGCAGAACCGGCTTAAATGTGGTGAGGGAGGTGAGGAAGTGAAGGTAGTTAATACGAACTTATTTTTTTCTAGAATTGAGGTAAGGAAGTAGCTTGGTGGGTGGAGAGGGAATACAGTTTAGAAAGCGTTTCCTTTGAGAATTCATAAGTTTGAGGGAAGAGAGGAAGCTGCCCACGAGTTGAGAAGGAGTCACTGAAAGTATATGTGGGAAGGGCAGTTGGTGGCACAGCATCCCTGGGAAGTGGACAGGGAGGGAACCAAGAGCCCCACCTGGCTGTGTGAACTCAGACAAGTTACTTGTCCTCTGGAACCTCCATGCCTTCATTTGTAAACTGGCGATCACAGTGCCCATTTCGTTGGCTTGTAAGGATTAAATGAAATGCAGTGTGCAAAAGCAGATAACGTAGGGCCTGGTATACAAAGGGGCAGTCACGCTTCCCTTCTCTGTCAGCTTCCTGATACCACTGTGCACTGTCTCCTGGCTTCCACGTCTCTGTTTGCACCTGTGATTGGAATCAGGAAGATAAGGGTTTAAGCCAGCACTGTCCCATGTAATGACTGTTTGACTGTAGGCAGTTTATCCAATCTATCCAATCCTCAGTACTGACATGTGAAGAATGGGATTATGTTTCTACTTTAGGGTTCTTTGTAAAGTTTAAATGAGATAGTATATATAAGGCACCCACTGAACTGCGTAACTTACAGAAGATGCAGTCAAGGAAAAAATAGTTTAAGTGACTCAACAGAGGTCAAAGGCTTTATGAGCCTGATGTGAGTCAGGCAGCACCTGAATCAAAGCACAATTGTAGTTTTATGGGGTGAAGAGAAGAGAGGGGTATGTGTCCTTGTGGTTTGGCTCAGGTAGCCATTTCTTCACTAACTGCAGTAAACTTGAGCTTGGAACTGTGACTCTTGTTCAGGATCATTGGTGCAACCCCAGAACAGTTCTTTCAAGTGCCCTTTTCTTTCTTTTTAACTTTGCAGCTTTTCTGCTAGTAAAGCTACAGAGGAAGAGAAGGCAACAAAAAGAAAAAAGAGAGAGAAGGGGGAAAAGGAGAGAGGAGACAAGGGTTAATGCAAAAATACCTGGGGGCCTCAATCATGTCTGTTTTAATTATCTTACAACATTGAGTAAATGTGCTGAATGAATTAACAAATACATATCTGGCCTAGGAGCTATCTTAGTACACTTAACTGAGATGCAGAGTTATTCAAATAACTCTGGGTAAAAGCCCATGCTTATTTTTTAAAACAAGACACTAAAAATATATATAACCCAGGTTTCCCCAGTCTCTCTACCCTACAGTCACCCTTTCTTTAAATTCCCATCCAAGATGGTTTAAGATTCCCTCCTTGCTGATTGCAGAAATTCTGGCCTATCATGGGGGTTTTCTTCAGAAACATTTTTGAGATTTCCCCAAGATGATTTTGTTAGCCAGAAATGGGTCCTGACTATTGTGCCATCTTACTCCAAAAGGCTACCCTCTGACCTCTGGGTCATCATTTGCTACCTTCTAACTTTTCTCCAGGTTCTCTCTCTTCTCTGTGGGCACAGGTCCTTTCCTAAGATCAAGTTATCAATTTCAACAAAACTTAGTGAAAGGTTTAGTGGTAATAGCTTCAACATATAGAAAGTCTGTCTTAAATGAGGACCTGGGCATCTCAACCTCTAGCACCATAAGACCTGGCTCCTGCAGAGGCCAGCCCCTCACCCTTGGCTTCCTGTTGCTGCCCATTAGAGGCCCATCTGGCTACCTTCTCACATAAACAAGAATTCCCACAGGCATCCCCTCTGTCCAAATTCAGGCCTCCAACATCCTTTGAGGCCCACCAGGAGAGGGAATGGGAAAGCCTTTACCTGCCTCACCTACGTTTCCTCCCTGTCCTCATCACCACCCCCACTCCTCACTGGGACAGCTATTGCCCAGAAACACAATAGCTTGCCTCCTCCATGTGTCCACATTCAAACACAGCAGAAAAGGCTTTATCTTTGCCAAACCAAACTGCTGCCTTGAAGTGTTTCTCTCTCCCAAAGAAAAAATTAGTCTTGCTTCAAAGATGATGTATTAGTTTCCTACAGTTCTGTAACAAATGGTCACAAACTTTGTAACAAACTTGGATAACAAAAGCTTATCACTTAACAATTCTAGAGGTCACAAGTCTTAAATGCACTTCACTGGAGTAAAATTAAGGTGTTCCTTTTGGAGGCTTGAAGAGGGAAATTGTTTCCTTGCCTTTTGCAGCTTCTAAAGGCCTCCTGCATTCCTTGGTCTCCTTGTGTCTTCAAAACCAGCAGCGGCCAGTTGAGGTTCTCTCACTTCTGCGTCTGACTTTCCTGCCTCCCTCTTTCCCTTGTAAAGACTCTTGTGATGATATTGGATCCACCTGGAAAATTCAGGATGCTCTCCCCATCTCAAGATTTTGAGAATGTCTGCAAAGTTGCTTTTGCTATGTACGGTAGCATTTTCACAGATTTGGGGAATTAGGACTTGGACCTCCTGTATTTGTGGGGAAATTATTCTGCCTACCACAGATGAGTTTTCTTTTACTACTTGGGAAATACGAAAAACATTTTGAACTTTAAAATAACTTTAAAAGAGTGGTTTGGGCTGGGCACAGTGGCACACGCCTGTAATCCCAGCAGTCTGGGAGGCTGAGATGGGCAGATCACCTGAGGTCAGGAGTTTGAGACCAGCCTGGCCAACATGGCAAAACCCCATCTCTACTAAAAAATACAAAAATTAGCTGAGTGTGGTGGCAGACACCTGTAATCCCAGCTACTTGGGAGGGTGAGGAAGGGAGAATTTCTTGAACCCAGGAGGTGGAAGTTGCAGTGAGCCAAGATCATGCCATGGTACTCCAGCCTGGGTGATAGAGTGAGACTCAGTCTCAAAAGAAAAAAAAAAAAGAGTGGTTTGTTCTGAGCACATGTATAAATAATTTATAATAAGATGGAGATATTTTTGTTGTAATTCTTCATGGAAAGAGGCTGTATTTCTTTGGAAGAAATAAGGCGATATGGGATGTGGAGGAACGAGAGGGGTGGGATGGGCAATAGGGAAGTGAGAGTCCTTTATAACATTTTAATATAACAAAAGATGGATAAAGGCTCTACTTTTCAAGGAGAATACACATTGTAGTGGATATCTCTGAAAAGGTATCTGTATAGAAAGGATCAGGTGGAGCCAAGATGGCCAAATAGGAACAGCTCCAGTCTACAGCTCCCAGAGTGAGCAACACAGAAGACGGGTGATTTCTGTATTTCCATCTGAGGTACTGGGTTCATCTCACTAGGGAGTGCCAGACAGTGGGTACAGAACAGTGGGTGCAGCACACCATGCATGAGCCGAAGCAGGGCAAGGCATTGCCTCACTTGGGAAGCGCAAGGGGTCAGGGAGTTCCCTTTCCTAGTCAAAGAAAGGGGTGACAGATGGCACCTGGAAAATTGGGTCACTCCCACCCTAATACTGTGCTTTTCCAACGGGCTTAAAAAATGACACACCAGGAGATCACATCCCACACCTGGCTCAGAGGGTCCTAGGCCCACGGAGTCTCCCTGATTGCCAGCACAGCAGTCTGAGATCAAACTGCAAGGCGGCAGCAAGGCTGGGGGAGGGGCGCCTGCCATTGCCCAGGCTTGATTAGGTAAACAAAGCAGCCAGGAAGCTCGAACTGGGTGGAGCCCACCACAGCTCAAGGAGGCCTGCCTGCCTCTGTAGGCTCCACCTCTGGGGGCAGGGCACAGACAAACAAAAAGACAGCAGTAACCTCTGCAGACTTAAATGTCCCTGTCTGACAGCTTTGAAGAGAGTAGTGGTTCTCCCAGCATGCAGCTGGAGATCTGAGAACGGGCAGACTGCCTCCTCAAGTGGGTCCCTGACCCATGAGCAGCCTAACTGGGAGGCACCACCCAGTAGGGACAGACTGACACCTCACACAGCCGGGTACTCCTCTGAGACAAAACTTCCAGAGGAACGATCAGGCAGCAGCATTTGCGGTTCACCAATATCCGCTGTTCTACAGCCACTGCTGTTCTGCAGCTACTGATGCTGATACCCAGGCAAACAGGGTCTGGAGTGGACCTCTAGCAAACTCCAACAGACCTGCAGCTGAGGGTCCTCTCTATTAGAGGGAAAACTAACAAACAGAAAGGACATCCACACCAAAACCCCATCTTTACGTCACCATCATCAAAGACGAAAAGTAGATAAAACCGCAAAGATGGGGAAAAAACAGAGCAGAAAAACTGGAAACCCTGAAAAGCAGAGCACCTCTCCTCCTCCAAAGGAATGCAGTTCCTCACCAGCAATGGAACAAAGCTAGATGGAGAATGACTTTGACGAGTTGAGAGAAGGCTTCAGATGATCAAACTACTCCGAGCTACAGGAAGAAATTCAAACCAATGGCAAAGAAGTTTAAAAGCTTTGAAAAAAATTAGACAAATGGATAACTAGAATAACCAATGCAGAGAAGTCCTTAGAGGACCTGATGGAGCTGAAAGCCAAGGCTCAAGAATTACGTGAAGAATGCAGAAGCCTCAGGAGCTGATGCAATCAGCTGGAAGAAAGGGTATTGCTGATGGAAGATGAAATGAATGAAATGAAGCGAGAAGGGAAGTTTAGAGAAAAAAATAAAAAGATATGGGACTATGTGAAAGGACCAAATCTACGTCTGATTGGTGTACCTGAAAGTGACGGGGAGAATGGACCCAAGTTGGAAAACACTCTGCAGGATATTATCCAGGAGAACTTCCCCAATCTAGCAAGGCAGGCCAACATTCAGATTCAGGAAATACAGAGAATGCCACAAAGATACTCCTCTAGAAGAGCAACTCCAAGACACATAATTGTCAGATTCACCAAAGTTGAAATAAAGATAAAAATGTTAAGGGCAGCCGGAGAGAAAGGTCGGGTTATCCACAAAGGGAAGCCCATCAGACTAACAGCTGATCTCTGGGCAGAAACTCTATAAGCCAGAAGAGAGTGGGGGCCGACATTCAACATTCTTAAAGAAAAGAATTTTCAAACAAGAATTTCATATCCAGCCAAACTAAGCTTCATAAGTGAAGGACAAATAAAATACTTTACAGACAAGCAAATGCTGAGAGATTTTGTCACCACCAGGCCTGCCTTAAAAGAGCTCCTGAAGGAAGCACTAAACATGGAAAGGAACAACTGGTACCAGCCACTGCAAAAACATGCCAAAATGCAAAGACATCAAGGCTAGGAAGAAACTGCATCAACTAACGAGCAAAATAACCACCTAACATCATAATGACACCAAATTCACACATAAAAATATTAACTTTAAAGGTAAGTGGGATAAATGCTCCAATTAAAAGACGTAGACTGGCACATTGAATAGAGTCAAGATCCACCAATGTGCTGTATTCAGGAAACCTATTTCATGTGCAGAGACACACATAGGCTCAAAATAAAGGGATGGAGGAAGATCTACCAAGCAAATGGAAAACAAAAAAAGGCAGGGGTTGCAATCCTAGTCTCTGATAAAACAGACTTTAAACCAACAAAGATCAAAAGAGGCAAAGAAGGCCATTACATAATGGTGAAGGGATCAATTCAACAAGAAGAGCTAACTATACTAAATATATATGCATCCAATACAGGAGCACTCAGATTCATAAAGCAAGTCCTGAATGACCTACAAAGAGACTTAGACTCCCACACAATAATAACGAGAGACTTTAAAACCCCACTGTCAACATTAGACAGATCAGCGAGACAGGAAGTTAACAAGGATATCCAGGAATTGAACTCAGCTCAGCACCAAGCAGACCTAATAGACATCTACAGAACTCTCCACCCAAAATCAACAGAATATACATTTTTTTCAGCACCACACCACACCTATTCCAAAATTGACCACATAGTTGGAAGTAAAGCACTCCTCAGCAAATGTGAAAGAACAGAAATTATAACAAACTGTCTCTCAGACCACAGTGCAATCCAGCTGGAACTCAGGATTAAGAAACTCACTCAAAACTGCTCAACTACATGGAAACTGAACAACCTGCTCCTGAGTGACTACTGGGTACATAATGAAATGAAGGCAGAAATAAAGACGTTCTTTGAAACCAATGAGAACAAAGACACAACATACCAGAATCTCTGGGACACATTCAAAGCAGTGTGTAGAGGGAAATTTATAGCACTAAATGCCCACGAGAGAAAGCAGGAAAGATCCAAAATTGACACCCTAACATCACAATTAAAATAACTAGAAAAGCAAGAGCAAAAAAACTCAAAAGCTAGCAGAAGGCAAGAAATAACTAAAATCGGAGCAGAACTGAAGGAAATAGAGACACAAAAAACCCTTCAAAAAATTAATGAATCCAGGAGCTGATTTTTTGAAAAGATCAACAAAATTGATAGACTGCTAGCAAGACTAATAAAGAAGAAAAGAGAGGAGAATGAAATAGATGCAATAAAAAATGAAAAAGGGGAAATCACCACCGATCCCACGGAAATACAAACTACCATCAGAGAATACTACAAACACCTTTACACAAATAAACTAGAAACTCTAGAAGAAATGGATAAATTCCTGGACACATACACCCTCCCAAGACTAAACCAGGAAGAAGTTGAATAATAGGCTCTGAAATTGTGGCAATAATCAGTAGCTTACAAACCAAAAAAAGTCCAGGACCAGATGGATTCACAGCCGAATTCTACCAGAGGTACAAGGAGGAGCTGGTACCATTCCTTCTGAAACTATTCCAATCAACAGAAAAAGAGGGAATCCTTCCTAACTCATTTTATGAGGCCAGCATCATCCTGATACCAAAGCCTGGCAAAGACACAGCCAAAAAAGAGAATTTCAGACCAATATCCTTGATGAACATTGATGCAAAAATCCTCAATAAAACACTGGCAAACCAAATCCAGCAGCACATCAAAAAGCTTATACACCATGATCAAGTGGGCTTCATCCCTGGGATGCAAGGATGGTTCAACATATGCAAATCAATAAAGGCAATCCAGCATATAAACAGAACCAAAGACAAAAACCACATGAATATCTCAATAGATGCAGAAAAGGCCTTTGACAAAATTCAACAACGCTTCATGTTAAAAACTCTCAATAAATTAAGTATTGATGGGACATATCTCAAAATAATAAGAGCTATGTATGACAAACCCCCAGCCAATATCATACTGAATGGGCAAAAACTGGAAGCATTCCCTTTGAAAACTGACACAAGACAGGGATGCCCTCTCTCACCACTCCTATTCAACATAGTGTTGGAATTTCTGGCCAGGGCAATTAGGCAGGAGAAGGAAATAAAGGGTATTCAATTAGGAAAAGAGGAAGTCAAATTGTCCCTGTTTGCAGATGACATGATTGTATATCTAGAAAACCCCATTGTCTCAGCCCAAAATCTCCTTAAGCTGATTAGCAACTTCAGCAAAGTCTCAGGATACAAAATCAATGTACAAAAATCAGAAGCATTCTTGTACACCAATCACAGACAAACAGAGAGCCAAATCATGAATGAACTCCCATTCATCATTGCTTCAAAGAGAATAAAATACCTAGGAATCCAACTTACAAGGGATGTGAAGGACCTCTTCAAGGAGAACTACAAACCACTGCTCAATGAAATAAAAGAGGATACAAACAAATGGAAGAACATTCCATGCTCATGGGTAGGAAGAATCAATATCATGTAAATGGCCATACTGCCCAAGGTAATTTATAGATTCAATGCCATCCCCATCAAGCTACCAATGACTTTCTTCACAGAATTGGAAAAAACTACTTTAAAGTTCATATGGAACCAAAAACGAGCCCGCATCGCCAAGTCAATCCTAAGCCAAAAGAACAAAGCTGGAGGCATCACGCTACCTGACTTCAAATTATACTGCAAGTCTACAGTAACCAAAACAGCATGTTACTGGTACCAAAACAGAGATATAGATCAATGAAACAGAAAAGAGCCCTCAGAAATAATGCCACATATCCACAACCATCTGATCTTTGACAAACCTGATAAAAACAAGAAATGGGGAAAGGATTCCCTATTTAATAAATGGTGCTGGGAAAACTGGCTAGCCATATGTAGAAAGCTGAAACTGGATCCGTTCCTTACACCTTATACAAAAATTAATTCAAGATGGATTAAAGACTAACATGTTAGACCTAAAACCATAAAAACCCTAGAAGAAAACCTAGGCAATACCATTCAGGACATAGGCATGGGCAAGTCTTCATGTCTAAAACACCAAAAGCAATGGCAACAAAAGCCAAAATTGACAAATGGGATCTAATTAAACTAAAGAGCTTCTGCACAGCAAAAGAAACTACCATCAGAGTGAACAGGCAACCTACAAAATGGGAGAAAATTTTCGCAACCTGCTCATCTGAGAAAGGGCAAATATCCAGAATCTACAATGAACTCAAACAAATTTACAAGAAAAAAACAAACAACGCCATCAAAAAGTGGGCAAAGGACATGAACAGACACTTCTCAAAAGAAGACATTTATGCAGCCAAAAAACACATGAAAAAATGCTCATCATCACTGGCCATCAGAGAAATGCAAATCAAAACCACAATGAGATACCATCTCACACCAGTTAGAATGGCCATCATTAAAAAGTCAGGAAACAACAGGTGCTGGAGAGGATGTGGAGAAATAGGAACACTTTTACACTGTTGGTGGGACTGTAAACTAGTTCAACCATTGTGGAAGTCAGTGTGGCGATTC
>NW_026654107.1:0-3900 GCF_009828535.3 Hylobates moloch
GAAGAAAAAATATATTTACTATTCATTAAGTGGAAAGGGATCATCATAAAGGTTTTTATCCGTCCTGTCTTCATGATGAGTAGGCTGAGAAGGAGGAAGGGAAGGGCTTATCTTGCAGTCTCAGGGGTGAAAGAGGTGAAAGAAAATCCATGTCAACCAGTGCAGTTCAAACCCATGTTGTTCAAGGGTCAACTACATACAGAGCTTGTAGTGCCTGGCCCAAAGTAAGCACTCAGTAAACATTAGCTATTAGTATAGCTTTACTCAGAGTAGAAAAGGATCTTAGAGGTCACTGAGTTCAGGCCTCTGACTTTATAGATGAGGAAACAGAGGCCTAGAAAATAGAAGAAAATTTGAATGAGGGGACACAACCACTTAGTGGTAGGATGAAACAAACGCCCAGATCTTTCTCTCCCAGTCCAGTGTGATTTAAAATGTTGGCATACAAACAGAGCTGTATAAAGTGAGTCTGATATTAAGCATCCTAGAAGTGCCAACTATTTTTTTAAAAAATCCTTGATGAGTCATTTTGGAACATGATAAGCACCTGTCACTTACCCTTTCCTCTAACCTGCCAGATCTTCCCCAATCCTCAAAAGCCCAGCTCAAAACATCACCTCTAAGAAGTCTATCCTCTCTTCAGTCTCACTCCCCTCCCTTCTTCTCTGAATTCTTGCAGCACTTGTCATCCCTGCCACACCGTTTAGCACTTAATACTCTCTTGTATGCTTTTGTAATGTTTCATGCTGTTAATCTCATCTGTCCAGCTAGAATGTAGGTTCCCCAAGGGTAGGGAGCATTTCCTCTTCGTCTGCAGTAATACAGGCTCTAGCATTAAACTGAGTGTCTATCGGTAGATGTTCATTATTTCTTTACTGGTTTTTATCAAAGTTTTACTATGTTTTATCAAAGCAAAGTATCCTGAACCATGCTAAACAGAGAGCTGGACATACAAAATGCCAAAACATACATGATTCATTCAGGCGCTCATTCAGGATGGTCCTTAGATACTGGGGCTGGATTTTAGGCAGTGTTTATAGAAGTTCCCCCAACTCCCACAAAATTCTCTTCTTGTGGAAATTCTGCCCATACAATGCTTTTCAACAGTTTCAAAATCAAATGTGTCAGGCACTATTTCAAGCTTTTTACATATATTAATTCATTAAATCTTTATATTAAGGTAGATATTACTATTATCTCCATTTTCCAAATGAGAAAACAGGCTCAGAGTGGTAACCTATGCAGGATCACACAGCTAGTAAGTGTGTGATCCTGATTTTGAATCCGAAATGAGGGTTCAATCTCATGCATTCTGGGCCCAGTGTGGTGGCTCACGCATGTAATCCCAGCACTTTGGGAGGCTGAGGCAGGCGAATCACTTGAGGGCAGGAGTTTGAGAACAGCCTGGCCAACATGGTGAAACACTCTCTCTACTAAAAATACAAAAATTAGCTTGGCGTGGTGGTGCACACCTGTAATCCCAGCTACTCAGGAGGCTGAGGAGGGAGAATCGCTTGAACGTGGGAGGCGGAGGTTGCAGTGAGCAGAGATTGTGCCACTGCACTCCAGCCTGGGCAACAGAGCAAGACTCCATCCCAAAAAAATGATTGTTATCTCATGCAATCTGGCCCCAGAGCCCAGGCATTTAACCAATCTTCTGCAACGCCTCTCCACCTTCACAGTGATCCTCAGTGGTGTGCCTGCCACTTCCCTTCTCCAAAGGGGAAAAGAAAATATTTTTCATGGTAAAACAAATGAGAAAAAGCAACCCCCTAAAGTTACAGTACAACTACACAATGCCATGAGAACTGAAAAGGGAAAATAAGCCATCCAATCCGACTGCCATTAGGGAGCACTTGTTGAATGCCAGATACTGTGCGTTTCACATACACTGTCTCTTTTAGTCCTTACAACAATGCTGCGAGGTTGATGTTATCTCCACTTTTCCGATGAAGAAATGGAGGTTTACAGCATCCACGAGAGAGATCTAGTTAAGAGGTAGAGCCTGAATATGAACCCAGATATGCCTGCCCCCAAAACTAGCGCTCTTCAGCACTATGCCATCCTCATGATTTGAGTCTGTATAGGCATAGGAGATTTGAGGTCATGTTTTAACTCTAAATCGATTGTACTAGCATCAGGCAAGAGAGTCTGAGTATGATTTTTGTCACTCTGGACAGCCGCAGAGTCAGGGTCAGCAGACAGGGGACCAGAATAAACAAGAGCTAAACAGTCACTAAAAATCAAAAGCTTGTAGCACATAAAAATTTTGGTTCAGATAAAATGACGGCAGTGTGAAGGCATGCCCTGGCCATCAGGGCATCATGGAGCAGTGGTTCTCAAAATCGAGTGGGCCTCAGCATCCCCTGGAGGCCACGGCATGGTGCAGGTTGCTGTGTCCCTATCCCAGGGTTTCTGATTCACTACATCTCAGGTAGCACCAGAGAATTTGCATTTCTAACCAGTTCCCAGGTGATGCTGATGCCAAAGGTCCTGGGACCACCCTTAGAGATTCACTTTAAGAATCACAGAGGAGATTCTGGGTAGGAGACAAAGCCAGCTCGGAGTTTATCCAACATCATGTACTGGGCCCTACGTGCTTCTCAGTCTCTCTACTTTACACTTGCAGGCTCGGTCCTACTTCTATTTAAAGGATCAATCCTGACTAAAAGCAAGGACTTAAAGAGCTTCCCTCATAAATAGCCTGGGTATTTGCAAAGCAAGCTGCACTGAGAAATCAGTTTCCATCTTAGTCTCAACTCCTGTTTCTTAGAATCTAACATCCTGATCATCTATAAAAGAAGTCCTGCTTGAATGATTGCAGACCCATCCAAGGATGGGGCTTTTGCCTGATTTGCAGCTCAGTAACTGATGCATTGCTACCTATTGTATGGCACGACCAGTGCTGACTGTGGGTCAAACATTCTAACTTCTAGGGACACTCGAGGCTACTTTTTCCCATACCAAGGAGAACTCTGCATATTGATCAAGGTGTCCTGAGCACCACAAAATGGGACTATGTTAGTAGTATCCCCTTACGGTTGATATAGAAAATCAGGCTTAGACAATCCTCCTGCTGGAGGCCTTTGGAAGGCCAAGAGGAAGAGGGTAGGGTTCAAGGAGGCAAAGCATGAGTGACTTACATTTGCTCTTCTCTAAATCTTTAGGACAATATCTCTGTCTCTCTCTCTCTCTCTCTCTCTCTCTCATTGTCTCTCTTCACTCCTGCCATTTTGGAATAGTAGGAACAAAAGGTTAGACAAATGGGACCAGGAGGACACTGGAGGGAAAAAGAGGCCTAGAGTAGCCTGTCTCCAGTAGCGGCTCCATGCTAAAGCAAGAGAAGAGTTCTCAAGGCAAATCAATGGTTGAGGACAGCTCTGCCAGAGTCATATAGTACAGGAGTTTGGAAACCAAAACAATTAGTGAAGACCCTGCCTTTGCTAGTGGTGTTCTCTCTGTGTTTTCGATCACTTAGGGCCCTGGCAGAACAAAAGCAGTAGGAGACTAGAAATGACTTGAAAAGCAGATGGTAACCAGGTGTGGTGGCACGTGCCTGTAGTATCAGCTGCTCAAAAAGCTGAGGTAGGAGAATTGCTTGAGCCCAGGGAGGATGAGGGTGCAGTGAACCATGATCACAACACTGCACTCCAGCTTGGGCAACAGAGTGAGACCCTGTCTAAGAAAAAAAAAAAAAGAAAAGAAAAAGAAAAAGGCCAGGCACAGTGGCTCAAGCCTGTAATCCTAGCACTTTGGGAGGCCGAGGTGGGTCAATCACTTGGAGTCAGGTGTTCAAGACCAGCCTGGCCAACATGGTGAAACCCCATCTCTACTAAAAATACAAAAACTAGCTGGGTGTGGTGGCGCATGCCTGTAGTCCCAGCTACTTGGGAGGCTGAG
>NW_026654107.1:3910-9804 GCF_009828535.3 Hylobates moloch
CTACTAAAAATACAAAAATTAGCTGTGTGTGGTGGCGCATGCCTGTAGTCCCAGCTACTTGGGAGGCTGAGGCAGGAGAATCTCTTGAACCCGGGAAGCGGAGGTTGCAATGAGCCAAGATCATGCCACTGCACTCCAGCCTGGGTGACAGAGCAAGATTCCATCTCAAAAAAAGAAAAATAAAAAAGAAACAAGTCACTAAGACCAGGCCACATTCAAGGGGAAGGGAATGAGGCTTCATCGCCTAAAGGGAGGAGTAGCAAAGACTTTGGACACATGTCATTAAAACTACCACAAACACCAAACACTTCCAGAAGGGAAGACAAGCGTTTCTTGGCCCCCTTCTGCCTGTGTCTGTCAGACACTCAAGGCATCTCCATTCTCCTCCAAGCTCTGGTGCCCAGTTGTGGGGAAAGTCTTTAATCATATTCCAGCCAATTTGTGGGTTCCAGCTACCTGCTTTACTTGCTGTCAGCACCACTTCCTGTAGGCCGGGCCCTGGCTCTGCCTCTCTCTCCTTAGTCTGAGAGTCCCCTGGATTTACCTGATCCACATCTGAGGGGTTGCTCTACCTGCACTTCTATAGTAGGAACAGTATGATGCTCCCAGAGCAGATTCTGTGCACCTGGCAGAACTAAGTGGGATTGGCCCGCCTCAGTTTGACTTCATTTCAGCTGCACGGCTCCCTTAGGAGCCACTTCTGCTGTCCCTGCCTTTCCCCAGCATTCTTGCCAAGATTCCCATTAACCTGGCCTCTTCATCCCCAGCTGGTGATGACAAGAATGCTGAACTAGATCCTTTCCTAATGAAAGCCCAATCTGCACTTCCTGAACACAGAGAAAAATTGCAAGCCCCCCGGGAAAAGGCCAGAGTGTAGATCCCCTTCCTGTCCACCCAGAAATAGCCTTAAGACCCTCCTAGGCCTGAAAGAATAACAGGGACTATCAGGGAGCAACTCCTTTATGTCTGAAAAAAAAAAAAAGTCTTTTAAATTTATTAGTTTTAATTATCATGCTAAATTCTCTATACCAAAAGCCATAACACTCAATTTAGCTACTGATATCAATCTTAAATGCATTCCCATTAGTGACATATGTATTCATATTTTGTCCCTTTTTTTTGAGATGGAGTCTTGCTCTGATGCCCAGGCTAGACTACGGTAGCACCAACTCGGTTCACTGTAACCTCCGCCTCCCGGGTTCAAGAGATTCTCCTGCCTCAGCCTCCCGAGTAGCTGGGGTTACAGGCATGCGCCACGATGCCTGGCTAATTTTTATATTTTTAGTAGAGACAGCGTTTTGCCATGTTGGCCAGGCTGGTCTCAAGCTCTTGACCTCAGGTGATCCGCCCGCCTCGGCCTCCCAAACTGCTAGGATTACAGGTGTGAGTCACCACGCCCGGCCATATTTTGTCACATATTTATAAGTGTGTCCTTATTATTTTTATTCTACCTTTTTCATTTACTATCAATTCAAATACTAATTTCCTTAACAGTATAGTATCCACATTTGTGATTTTTAATGGTCATGGGCCAGCCTGGCCAACATAGTGAAACTCTATCTCTACTAAAAATACAAAAATTAGCTAGGTGTGGTGGCACGTGCCTGTAGTCCCAGCTACTCGGGGGGCTGAGGCAGAGGAATTGCTTGAACCCGGGAGGTGGAGGTTGCAGTGAGCCGAGATCGTGCCACTGCACACTCCAGCCTGGGCGACAAAGCAAGACTCCGAAAAAAAAAAAAAAAGAAAAGGAAAAAGAAAAAAATGGCCGTGGGACAGTCTACCTCACTGATGTGGTAGTTTTGTTTAGCCACTCACCTCTTGCTGAATATTTCGTTGCTTCCAGCTTTCAATGGTTATGATGGAACTTTCATTAACATTTGTACAAATTACTTTCCTTTAAGGTTAAAAACAATTTCTTTTGTCTTAAGATTATTTCCACTTAAATGTTTTGAGCACACTTCAGGCTTTTTAGTATCATTTATACCTACCTATATCTAAAGAGATTCTAGATGGTTTACAATAAGAGTATATATACAAGGCAATATTGGGCATGAACACTGATAGGACAATTAAAGTAGAAATAAAAACAGAACTAAAAAAGCTTATGTGAGGGCAGTAGCCTCTAGACCACATGATTCATGTTTTGAGAAGGAATAATTCTGTGAGCCTATGAGTTCAGACTTCAGTTTCTTCCTGTGGTGCTATTTATTTCTGCCCACAGAGGGAATTTTCCATACCTCCCCACGCCCCCCGCACAAAAAAAAAATTCTTTCTCTACTCTGTCATTTAAGGAAACAGAAGGCCGGGCGCGGTGGCTCACGCTTGTAATCCCAGCACTTTGGGAGGCCGAGGCGGGTGGATCACGAGGTCAGGAGATCGGGACCATCTTGGCTAACACGGTGAAACCCCGTCTCTACTAAAAATACAAAAAAATTAGCCGGGCGTGGTGGCAGGCGCCTGTAGTCCCAGCTACTTGGAGAGGCTGAGGCAGGAAAATGGCGTGAACCCGGGAGGCGGAGCTTGCAGTGAGCCGAGATCGCGCCACTGCACTCCAGCCTGGGCGACAGCGCGAGACTCCGTCTCAAAAAAAAAAGGAAACAGAATATGGTCATGACCTGCTACGTGTGTGACCTCAAACAGGTCATTGAACTTTGGTGTTCCTCAGTTTCCTCAGCTGTAAAATGAGGATGATAGCTTTACCTGTAACACAGGGCTGTTATGAAAAAAAAAAAAAGAATAAAAGCACTAAGAACAGTTCCTGGCCACTCGCGCCTGTAATCTTAGCACTTTGGGAGGCCGAGGCGGATGGATCACTTGAGGTCAGGAGTTCAAAACCAGCCTGGCCAACATGATGAAACCCTGTCTCTACTAAAAATACAAAAATTAGCTGGGCATGGTGGCACATGCCTGTAATCCCAGCTACTTGGGAGGCTGAGGCGGGAGAATCGCTTGAACCCCGGGGAAGGAGGCTGCAGTGAGCCAAGGTCACGACACTTCAGTCCAGCCTAGGCAAAAGAGCGAAACTCTGTCTCAAAAAATTAAATTAAATTAAATTTAAAAAGAACTGTTCCTAGTACACAGTAAACACTATACACGTGTTCGTGAAATAAATAAAACAATAAGTCCTCTACATAGACAACACAAAGAATAAAGAGAAGTGAAGGAAACACATTTAAAGTCACAAATACAGTTATATTTGGAAATGTTTGCCTCATATGGACACAAGACACCAAAGTAATTTTAAAGCGTCCTTCTGGGTGGAATAATGAGGCTTGAGGCTTTGGAGTGGTGGCTGTTTGGAGGTAGAAGTGTTTTGGGGATATCAACTATGGGGTGAAAGACTGATTAAAAAAATACATATAGTAAGTTCTTTCTAAAGTAAGGAAACATTCGGTTTTGAAATGTCTTGAATGTCTCAAACATTTGCACCTCACCTGAGGGAAAATAAACACAAACTGTTTTTCCTCTGCTCTTTCTGGTAACCCACCCACATCCTGATGTTGTCTAGAGGCTGGCAGCCATCAGTCAATCGTTAGCATTCAAAAAGACACAGCTTTGGAGATTCCAAGGATTTCTGGAGTTGTATGCCAGGAAACTGGGTCAAAGATCAAATATATACTTCACAATATAACAGTCCACCTAGTTTTTGAACCCGGTCACTTATGCCAAAAGGACACACAACTCAAAAGATACTGCCACATTACTAGAATCCAATCCAATCATTAATAATGAGTCCAGCCCATCATATTGTAGGAATGTCTCCCAGGGTGAAGTCACTCAGGTTGGCAGGCCTCCATTCGCAGGAGTGGTCTCAGCGAACATACCCTTTCAGGTATCTGGCATAATTCAGCTAAGACAATGTCATCTCTTATTAGATTTTCTTTGATTTATAATCAATTTCTTCATTCCTTTATCCTCTGCTACTATTTTTCCTACTCTCCATTAATAACCAAACTTGTTTCCACCTTTGGAAGGGACGTTAGAATCACCACTGTGCTGGTCTAGATTGCAGACAGCAATACTAGTCTTTAACAAGTACTTTCCCTCGGTCCATTCCCATTTAGATAGGGTGAGATGACATAAGTGCAGTACTAGTGGGCTATTTTTACCACCAGGGAATATAGCGACATTCACTGTTAGTCCCAATTTTGCACACCCCACCTCCACCAGACCCTTAGGAATTCTGGCAGAAGCTTTCACAGAAATCGTTCCTACTTTCAGCACCTGTAGTCCTGTGACCCCCGCATCAGGTAAAGAAAAAAACAATTAAGGTGATGTGAAGAAGAAAGGGAAAAAGTATAGTTATTATATCAGCATATTCCTCCCTTGGCAGAAATTGCATAATCATACCAACATCCTTCCCCATCCTCTCTTCCCCAGATCAACCAGCAAAATGGAAGAAAATATAGTGGGGACACTCATTTAGGCTCGCTCATCTTGAGTATGAGCACACACTCATAAAGGCGTGTAAACCAACCCTTCATGCTTTTATGTCCCCCTGCTTTAGACAACCAATGTTTTAATTGCCCACTCAATTTCTCTATGAAACTGTCACTCTGAGTACATCTCTTTACCCACTTCTGGGCATTATGGGGCTATACACTGGGTACCTTGGTCCGAAGAAATGGTGGTTGGATGGCCAAATCCATGCAATATCTTTGGGTTGTTTTGTTTTGTTTTGTTTTTAATGGCATTCTGAGCTTTTTTTTTTTTTTTTTTTAGACGGAGTTTCGCTCTTGTTGCCCAGGCTGGAGTGCAATGGTGCAATCTCTGCTCATGGCAACCTCCACCTCCCAGGTTCAAGCAATTCTCCTGCCTCAGCCTCCCAAGTAGCTGGAATTACAGGCATGCGCCACCACGCCTGGCTAATTTTGTTTTTTTGTTTGTTTGTTTGTTTTTTGTTTTTTTACTAGAGACAGGTTTTCACCATGTTGATCAGGCTGGTCTTGAACTCCTGACCTCAAGTGATCCACCCACCTGGGCCTTCCACAGTGCTGGAATTACAGGTGTGAGCCACCACACCCGGCCATTCTGAGCATTTTCATCTTCCATTTGGTAAACAAAGCCCAGTCCAGAATCAGTGTCTATTCCTGTCACGACCCATTTGTGGCCCTCCAGGGCTACCAGCATCAGTCTCACTTGCCAGATGTGTTCAGGGCCTTCCCACCAGGGAATCTGCCCCATAGCCATCGGCAGTGTCTGTCTTTCTTGCTGACAGACAGAAACAGTTTTTACTGGCATAATGTTCCTGAGAGGGTGCAAAAGGAACATGTCTAGATTCAACTCATGTCTATACTGCTGCAGCTTCCCCATATCCACTCATTTCATGAACCCAGGTGGCCACCTCAAAGGAGCACACGGGGTTACCTGTTTGTCAGTTCCAGTCCCCTTCCAAATCTGGAAGGAGGCTTTTCTGATGGACATCGACATGCACCCTTTAATGCACCCCTCCAATTTCCAAAGGGCTGTGTCCCACATAAGCATCCCTTTAAAAATGCCAGGTTTCTACTGCCCTCTGTCTGACCATATGGCCAGGCTATTGGCCATTGCCCACAAGTCAGTAAAAATCCAAACACAAGGACTTTCACCACTGTTCAATTCTTCCATCACTGCTAGGGAAAAAACATGTAATTCAGCCACTGGGCTGATTTGTTTTTACCTTCTTTGATCAGAGTGGCATCCTTCGAAATAGGATGTTGTCCATTAACCATGGAACCGTCATCCACAAACCAAGCAGCTCTTTGACAGTCTGTTGGGAGCTGCTTATAGGGTACTGTAGAATCCAGCAGCTCCTCAAACACAGACAGTTCCAGAAAAAAACAGGATTCCTGCTCATGAGCATCTCTTCCTTGCAATCCCCAGGGAGCATGATCCCGTATAAACCATTTCCACTT
>NW_026654108.1:0-5765 GCF_009828535.3 Hylobates moloch
GCTCTTGTTTTCCTTCTGGGTAATCTTTTTCATGTCACCACTCTTGTCAGCATCTGCATTGGGCAAATTTCCTAGGACCTCCCTTCTGCTTCTTTTAAAATACGAAAACAAAATCAGTGTAGCGCAGCAAGCCAGGGAAAGTCTGCTTTGATTGACTTACGGCCATAGTCACCCAGCAGTTCCTTCAGATGTGGCTTCCCAAGTCAGACACTGAGTCCACGTGCTGTCCTCTTGCCTGCAGAAGTGGCTCTCAGAGCTGTTTGAGGAGAAAACGGGGGACTTTGGACTTCAGCCTGAGGAGAACACGGTGGAGATGGAGGAGCCCCTGGGCGTCCGCAGGTTAACTGAAAACATGAGAGGACACAAGCACGGGACCAAGTCTGTCACTAACCTGTAAAGAACTCTGACCTAGCCTACTGGGCACTCTGCGCGCCTGCCTTTGCCACCACCATGTGCAGGAATGCCTGGGGCACGGCTGGGCCATCCCAGTGTTCTTATTTCTAGACATTCCGAGGTTACCCCTCAGCAAAACGCCGGAGGCTGGCAGACACAGTGGAGCATCAGGCAGTAGGGATCCGAAGCTGTGGAATCTCCAAAGCGCCACTTGACCGCGTCCCAGAAGCTTCAGCTCATGCTGGACATTGCCCAGAAAGCCCAGACCGTCTTTGGCAAGACCTACCAGATGGTGGTTTTGATTTGCATTTCTCTGATGGCCAGTGATGATGAACATTTTTTCATGTGTCTGTTGGCTGCATAAATGTCTTCGTTTGGTAAGTGTCTGTTCATATCCTTCGCCCACTTTTTGATGTGATTGATTTTTTCTTGTACATTTGTTTAAGTTCTTTGTAGATTCTGGATATTAGCCCTTTGTTAGATGGGTAGATTGCAAAAATTTTCTCCCATTCTGTAAGTTGCCTGTTCACTCTAATGGTAGTTTCTTTTGCTGTGCAGAAGCTCTTTAGTTTAATTAAATCCCATTTGTCAATTTTGGCTTTTGTTGCCATTGCTTTTGGTGTTTTAGACATGAAGTCCTTGCCCATGCCTATGTCCTGAATGGTATTGCCTAGGTTTTCTTCTAGGGTTTTTATGGTTTTGAGTCCAACATTTAAGTCTTTAATCCATCTTGAAAAGTTAATAATAATTAAAAAAAGGAAGAAATTTAAAAAAAAATAAAGACCTCCCGGAAACCAGGAACTTGGTCGGTGCTGGCGGCCTTAGATAGAGCTCTGGGGCGCCTTCCTGTCCTTCTGCTTCTTCCTTGGCTGCCTTAGGGGGCGCGCCTCGCCGTGCGTCTCCCTGTGGGTGGCGCGGTGGTGCTCCTGGATGTCACCTCCAGGCGCTTTTGAGACTGCGACCAGCCCCAGGCGCCCGGCACCTGCAGATTCCCCTCCCCACGCCCGGCTCACGGACCTCCAGGGCTCCGCAGTGCGGGCTGCAGGCGACTTCAACGTGGAGCTGCTGTCAGTGCCACAGGCCCCAGGGAGGCCCAGGATGCTGCTTCCCCGCCCCAAGAAGTGCAGTTTGGGAAAGTCTTTGGCGTGATGGAAGGCTGCGCCAATCGAGGGCGGGACTGAGAACTAGGCTGGCGCCACTGCCTGGTAAGCGGGGGACAAAGAAGCACAGGGCCTCCATCAGGAACCAGGTGCTTCTCCAAATGCCGTACTTCAAGGAGGAGCAACGGCGTCAAGCTGGCTGACACCAGGAACACCCAGAAGTCCCCGATCCTTTCTGTCCTTCCGCACTCAGGAGTGGGGATGGCCACAGGGACACCATCCACCCACAAACCGCTGGTGTTTGCTGCCGTGGTGCGTGGAGATGCGGTTCCCAAGGGCACTTTCGGCCAGGACGCTGGGATCATATCAGCGGCAGCACCCCGCGCTGACAGTATTGACTTTCCCAGGACATTGCTGGATTTTTTCCTTTTTAAAACAATTTTGCAGTGGGAGAGCAAAAAAGGGCATCCTCAGAGCTTTTGCAAAATTCTCCTGGACCTGTTCTATGGTGTTCACCTCTGCGTTTTACTGACCACTAATTGGCCACAGCTCCTAAGGCCTATAAGGGTCCCCCTGCCCCACCCGGCGCTTTAGACATCCCTGAGGGACATTCGCAGCTCAGGAGGATAAAGGTCCTCAGGGGCCTGCTGCGAGGAGGACATGCAGCCCCTTGGTCGCCGCGTCTTCCTCCATTCCAGCCTGGAAACAGAGACCTTGCCCTCCACCCCACAGGCCTTCATGACCTTGGGACCCACCCTTTAGAGGCCACGTGAGTTTCCACTGCCAAAACAATGACACAGGAGATGGAAAGAAATTCTTGGCTGGGCTTGGTGGCTCACGCCTGTAGTCCCAGCACTTTGGGAGGCCAAGGCGGGTGGATCACGAGGTCAGGATATTGAGACCATCCTGGCTAGCAAGGTGACACTCCGTCTCTACTAAGAACACACAAAAAGTTGGCGGGCGCCTGTAGTCCAGCTACTCGGGAGGCTGAGGCAGGAGAGTGGCATGAACCCGGGAGGCAGAGCTTGCAGTGAGCCGAGATCGCGCCACTGCACTCCAGCCTGGGGGACAGGGCGAGACTACGTCTCAGAAAAAATATATATATTCTGCCTTCACTATATGCCCAAGTAATTTTTCGATTAGAGCCCAGAGTCGTGGGGCCCACACCGCCAGCTGACACATGAAAGTGTGGCAACGATGTGATGGTGTCTCTGTGTGGCAGTGTGGTGGTGTGTCTGTGTGGCAATGTGTCCGCATTTCTATGTGGTGGTGTATCTGTGTGGCAGTGTCTGTGTGGTGTTATGTCCATATGGTGGTGTGTTCATGTATCTGCATGGTGATGTCTCCGTGTGACAGTGTTTGTCTGTGTGACAGTGTCTGTGTGTCCTTGTGTCCACATGGCAGTGTGTGGTGGTGTGACAGTGTGGAGGTGTGTCCATGTGACAATGTGGCAGTGTGTCTGTGTGTAGCAGTGTCCCTGTGTTTTCGTGTGCGTGATGGTGTGTCCATGTGACAGTGTGGTGATGTCTCTTGTGTGTCTGTGTGTCCCTGTGGTAGTGTGACGGTGTGTCCATGTGGTGATGTCTCCATCTGTCCATTTGACAATGTGATGTCACCGTGTGTCTGTGTCGCTGTGATAGTGTGTCCCTGTGATTTCTCCGTATGTCTGTGTGTCCGTCCACGTGACCGTGCGACCGTGTCCATGTGATAATGTCTCCGTGTGTCTGTACATGTGAGTCTGGTTGTGTGTCCATGTGACGGTGTTCCCTCCCAGGCTTGCGGAGCTGGCATCTTTCCCTCTCAGCCCAGGAGGCCCCAGCTTGGTGGGCAGGAGGCGACTTCTGTGGAGGTAGGCGCAGGGAGCCCCGAGTTTGTGGGGTCCCCTGCATTGGGTCGGAGTGAGGAGAAAGGCCCGGGGCAGCCAGGACAAGCCTGGGCCTGCCCTAAGGAGGTGACTCACTACGGGTCTGCATTTCCTGGGGCGAGCACTCCAGCTCGGTCATCTTGTCCTGAGTCCTTTGTGTGCCGTGGAGATTGCTGTTTTGAAGAAGGGAAGGTCATCTTTGTCATGGAAAGCCTGATGTGTTTCTCTATTGCTGTCACTTTTAAGCCTCATGGCTAGCGAAACATCAAACTTCGGGCACCTTCTGCGAGGAAAACTCCCAGAAGGAAATGTGGGGACTGGCAGAATCCAACCAGAGTCACACACAGACTTCTGTTTGGTCGGAGATCTGCCATTTTTCCCTGTGGGTGGGGGAAGCGGAGCAGCTCTGCAGCTGGAAGGAAGGTGGGTTCTGTGCAGCCAGGAAGGTCCTGGCCTGGGGCGGAGGGGCCAGAGGGGATGGGCGGTGAGGGGCTGTGCAGGAAAGCGGTCAGTGTGCATCGCCCCTACTGCCGGGCGCCCAGGAGGACAGGTCCCGGCGTGGCAGGAGTAGAGGCAACAGGGCTGGAGTCCCCGCACCAGGCGTGAGTGCTACCAGAGTGGCAGGCAGTGGCCGAGGGGGGCTCCCAGGCACCTGGTGGGCATTCTCATGACCAGGACGCACGACAGGATCTGGAGGCCAGGCGGACCAAGCGAGAGGCGCCAGGGGAGGCTCAAGGTTCCTGCGGGGGGGAGGTGGGTCCCTGGACCCTAATCTCCTGCTGCTGTCCCACACATGGGCCGCCTATCTGGGACCTCAGCGCAGCTCCTGGCAGGCAAGAGGTTGAGGAAGACACTTCGGGGCCCAGTTGGGTCTGCAGTTTCCACCACTCGTGAAACGGCGAGCTCAAGCTCTGCCGCCCAGGCAGGAAACCCTCCGACCTTGCCAGCCTTGGCGTCAGTTTGGTGACTCTCTCCAGCTCAGCTTCAACACCTTTCAACAGTTCTGTGTTCTCTATTATCACAATACTTCTTTATTTGCTATCTTTTATCAAATAAGAATTTGAATATGCATATGGAGTGATATCACAGTTGAAACATTAAACAATATACAATTTCATGTGTCATTTTTGTTTAATGTATAATTTTCTAAGAAGTAAAATTATGACTCTACCGCAAATGTAAGATAAACACATATCAATGTTATTCAACTCAGTAAGTGATGAGGGTTCCAGTAACAGATTCAAATCATTGCAAGGAACATTAAAGGAGCTTTACAGCCGATGTTAAGGTCAGATCGCTGGTTAGTTACAATACTGGTGAGTATCCAACATAGCCAGAAGCTGTAATCTTTGTGATTATCTCTTCCATGGCACAGAAAGTATGCATTTTTCTACTGTACAAAATATTTATCTTTTCTACTACTTCTGCACATAAAAATACTGGCAGTCAAAAAAGACCAGGATTGCACTGAAAAAAAAAAAACTCAGTAGTATCTCTCACCTGTATTCATACTTCTTTTCTTCCTTTATGAAGTATCTTTCAACTGCATTTTCCATCTGAAGGTTTATAGAGAGTAAAATGAATAAAAGCATAGTGACTATTTTGATAACATTTTACAGCTTTATTCATGTCCGTAATGAACATAAAAAACACACTTCCAATATTTAAAGTGTAAATGAGATGAATTTGATGTATACATGTGCCCATTAAACAATCACCATGAAGGGAACAATGAGCATATCCAATACTCTCAAAGCTTCAAAACTTCCCAGTTCCCCTTTGTAATGCACACTCATACCTCTCAGGTGTGAAGTACTGAGCTACACACATACACACAAATACACACTGGGATATCAAATTGTTTCAGAAGCATTTGTTGAAAATGTTGTCCATGAATGGTCTAAGAACTTTATCAAAAATTAGCTGATAGCTGATATACATGTGTATATTTGTACTACATTGTCTTAAGTATTACTGTAACTTTGTAAGTCTTGAATCCAGGTGCTGTTAATTCTCCAACAGCACCTGGTTTCAAAGTAATTGTTTCCTTTCCAAATAATTTGCCATTATAGGTCCTCTACCCATCGATGTACATTTCAGCATTTTAGTTTCTCTATTTCTAAAATAAGAAATCCAGCTGTGATTTGATTGGAATTGTTATAGATCAATGTGGGAAGAGTAGACATCTTAACAGTATTGAGATTTATGACTCATAAATTCCATTTATTTAGGTCTCATTTATTTTAGCAATATTTTGCAGTTTTGTAGTTTTCAAATTTCTCTTTTTTGAAGGTTTATCTCTAAGTACTACACATTTTGATATTTACAATAATATCAAAATTATGGTAATATTAGTGGAAATGTTTTATTTTTTCCATTGTCAGGTAGTTTTAAATAATTTAATTGTA
>NW_026654108.1:5775-9802 GCF_009828535.3 Hylobates moloch
TAGCATGGCTGTGCTGTGCTGAGGTACCTCTTCCACCCCTTGTCAGCTTGGGCTCCCCAAAGCCCACAGGCCAGAACGGCTAATCACCCAAACAGCAAAGGTGGGGGCCTGCCCCTCTCTCCAGGAGATCTGTCCCAGGAATGTTTCACATTTCCATTGGCCAAGGAATGCTGGTGGGGGTAGCTGGAGGCCCCAGTTCGGAGGTCCTGTCCAGTGAGGTGGAACAGGATCAGGGGCCTGCTTACAGAAGCAGTCTGGCCATGATTTAGTAAAGCAGCTATGCTGTGCTGTGGGATCTCTTCTGTCCCTGGTCAGTTTGTATTCTCCAAAGCCTGCAGGCTGGAATGACTAAGTTGCCTGAACGGGAAAGATGGCAGCCTGTCCCGTCTTTTCTCTCAGTTTTATCTGGTTTCATGGAGCTTAATTTTTAGCCTGTTGATTTTACTGTCTACATTAGACTTGTTGAGAAAGATAAATAAGAATTCATTGTCTTCTGTAAATAAACCTGTTCATGTCTTGTTCTCTAGAAAGAAGTCTCTTTCAGCTATCTGACTTTGGTCACAATCATGTAGAACAGTAGCCAGTCTACAATGATGTAATTGAATTTCCATTTCCAGTGTTTCCTTGTTGTGTCTTACATTCTGAAGACACAATTCAGAACTGAGCATTTTATTCTCAGTTGTCAACATGCTAAGCTGTCCACTGTACTGAAATACCGTGCTTCCTCATTCAATTTTTTTTAAGGTGTGCAGTTTTTTTATCCAAGCCTTCATACACCCCAAGTTGGGGTACAAAAAAGGGGGGCCACGAAGGCTGGTCATTCAAAATAAAACAGAGCTCTGCGGGTGGAGCCAAGATGGCCGAATTGGAACAGCTCCGGTCTACAGCTCCCAGCTTGAGCGACACAGAAGACGGGTGATTTCTGCATTTGTTTGAGATACCGGTTTCATCTCACTAGGGAGTGCCAAACAGTGGGTGCAGGACAGTTGGTGAAGCACACTGTGCACGAGCCGAAGCAGTGCGAGGCATTGCCTCACTCGGGAAGTGCAAAGAGTCAGGGAGTTCCCTTTCCTAGTCAAAGAAAGGGGTAACAGACTGCACCTGGAATATCAGGTCAGTCCCACCCTAATACTGCACTTTTCCAACAGGCCTGGCAAACGGCACACTAGGAGATTGTGTCCCGCACCTGGCTCGGAGGGTCCTATGACCACGGAGTCTCGCTGATTGCTAGCACAGCAGTCTGAGATCAAGCTGCAAGGCGGCAGCGAGGCTGGGGGATAGACCCCCGCCATTGCCCAGGCTTGCTTACATAAACAAAGCAGCCAGGAAGCTCGAACTGGGTGGAGCCCACCACAGCTGAAGGAGGCCTGCCTGCCTCTGTAGGCTCCACCTCTGGGGGCAGGGCACAGACAAACAAAAAGTCAGCAGGAACCTCCACAGACTTAAATGTCCCTGTCTGACTGACAGCTTTGAAGAGAGTAGTGGTTCTCCCAGCACGCAGCTGGAGATCTGAGAACAGACAGACTGCCTCCTAAAGTGGGTACCTCACCCCTGAGCAGCCTAACTAGGAGGCACCCCCCCAGTAGGGACAGACTGACACCTCACTCAGCCAGGTACTCCTCTGAGACAAAACTTCCAGAGGAACTATCAGACAGCTGAATTTGTGGCCTCACAAAAATCCACTGTTCTGCAACCACCGCTGCTGACACCCAGCCAAACATCGTCTGGAGTGGACCTCTAGTAAACTCCAACAGACCTGCAGCTGAGGGTCCTGTCTGGTAGAAGGAAAACTAACAAACAGAAAGGACATCCACACCAAAAACCCATCTGTACATCACCATAATCAAAGACCAAAAGTAGATAAAACCACAAAGATGGGGAAAAAACAGAGCAGAAAAACTGGAAACTCTGAAAAGCAGAGTGCCTTTCCTCCTCCAAAGGAACGCAGTTCCTCACCAGCAATGGAACAAAGCTGGATGGAGGATGACTTTGACGAGTTGAGAGAAGAAGGCTTCAGACGATCAAACTACTCTAAGCTACGGGAGGAAATTCAAAACAATAGCAAAGAAGTTAAAAACTTTGAAAAACAATTAGAAGAATGGATAACTAGAATAACCAATGGAGAGAAGGGCTTAAAGGAGCTGATGGAGCTGAAAGCCAAGTTACGAGAACTACGCGAAGATTGCAGAAGCCTCGGTAGCAGATGCGATCAACTGGAAGAAAGGGTATCGCTGATGGAAGATGAAATGAACGAAATGAAGCAAGAAGGGAAGTTTAGAGAATAAAGAATAAAAAGAAATGAACAAGGCCTCCAAGAAATTTAGGACTATGTGAAAAGACCAAACCTACATCTGATTGGTGTACCTGAAAATGACGGGGAGAATGCAACCAAGTTGGAAAACACTCTGCAAGATATTATCCAGGAGAACTTCCCCAATCTAGCAAGGCAGGCCAACATTCAGATTCAGGAAATACAAAGAATGCCACAAAGATACTCCTCAAGAAGAGCAACTCCAAGACACATAATTGTCAGAGTCACCAAAGTTGAAATGAAGGAAAAAATGTTAAGGGCAGCCAGAGAGAAAGGTCGGGTTACCCACAAAGGGAAGCCCATCAGACTAACAGCTGATCTCTCGGCAGAAACTCTACAAGCCAGAAGAGAGTGGGGGCTGATATTCAACATTCTTAAAGAAAAGAATTTTCAACCCAGAATTTCATATCCAGCCAAACTAAACTTCATAAGTGAAGGAGAAACAAAATACTTACAGACAAGCAAATGCTGAGAGATTTTGTCACCACCAGGCCGGCCCTAAAAGAGCTCCTGAAGGAAGCACTAAACATGGAAAGGAAGAACCAGTACCAGCCACTGCAAAAACATGCCAAATTGTAAAGACCATCGAGGCTAGGAAGAAACTGCATCAACTAACGAGCAAAATAACCAACTAACATTATAATGACAGGATTAGATTCACACATAACAATATTAATGTTAAATGTAAATGGGCTAAATGCTCCAATTAAAAGACATAGACTGGCAAACTGGATAAGGAGTCAGGACCTATCAGTGTGCTGTATTCAGGAAACCCATCTCACGTGCAGAGACACACATAAACTCAAAATAAAGGGATGGAGGAAGATCTATCAAGCAAATGGAAAACAAAAAAAGGCAGGGGTTGCAATCCTAGTCTCTGATAAAATAGACTTTAAACCAACAAAGATCATAAGAGACAAAGAAGGCCATTACATAATGGTAAAGGGATCAATTCAACAAGAAGAGCTAACTATCCTAAATATATATGCACCTAACACAGGAGCACCCAGATTCATAAAGCAAGTCCTGAGTAACCTACAAAGGGACTTAAACTCCCACACAATAATAATGGGAGATTTTAACACCCCACTGTCAGCATTAGACAGATCAACGAGACAGAAAGTTAGCAAGGATATCCAGGAATTGAACTCAGCTCTGCACAAAGTGGACCTAATAGACATCTACAGAACTCTCCACCCCAAATCAACAGAATATACATTTTTTTCAGCACCACACCGCACCTATTCCAAAATTGACCACATAGTTGGAAGTAAAGCTCTCCTCAGCAAATGTAAAAGAACAGAAATTATAACAAACTGTCTCTCAGACCACAGTGCAATCAAACTAGAACTCAGGATTAAGAAACTCACTCAAAACCACTGAACTGAACAACCTGCTCCTGAATGACTATTGGGTACATAATGAAATGAAGGCAGAAATAAAGATGTTCTTTGAAACCAACGAGAACAAAGACACAACATACCAGAATCTCTGGGACACATTCAAAGCAGTGTGTAGAGGGAAATTTATAGCACTAAATGCCCACAAGAGAAAGCAGGAAAGATCCAAAATTGACACCCTAACATCACAATTAAAAGAACTAGAAAAGCAAGAGCAAACACATTCAAAAGCTAGCAGAAGGCTAGAAATAACTAAAATCAGAGCAGAACTGAAGGAAATAGAGACACAAAAAACCCTTCAAAAAATTAATGAATC
>NW_026654109.1:0-9371 GCF_009828535.3 Hylobates moloch
AGCCTCAAAGCCCTCACAAATATCCCTTTGCAGATTCTACAAAAAGACTGTTTCCAAACTGCTCTATCAAAAGAATGACTCATCTCTGTGAGATGAATATACACATCACAAAGAAGTTTCTCAGAGGACAGGCGTGGTGGCTCACACTTGTGATCCCAGCACTTTGGGAAGCCGAGGCGGGCGGATCACGAGGTCAGGAGATCGAGACCACGATGAAACCCCGTCTCTACTAAAAATACAAAAAATTAGCCAGGCGTGGTGGCGGGCGCCTGTAGTCCCAGCTACTCGGGAGGCTGAGGCAGGAGAATGGTGTGAACCCGGGAGGCGGAGCTTGCAGTGAGCCGAGATTGTGCCACTGCACTCCAGCCTGGGTGACAGAGCGAGACTCTGTCTCAAAAAAAAAAAAAAAAAAAGAAGTTTCTCAGAATGCTTCTGTCTAATTTTTATGTGAAGATATTTCCGTTTTCACCCTGGGCCTCAGAGCACTCACAAATATCCCTTTGCAGATTCCACAACAACAGAGTTTCCAAACTGATCAATGAAAAGAAACATTTACCTCTGTGAGATGAATGCACACTTCACAATGCAGTTTCTCAGAAACCTTCTTTCTAGTTTTTATGTGAAGATATTTCCTTTTCACCATAGGCCTCAAAGCACTCACAAATGTCACTTTGCAGATTCTACAAAAAGACTGTATGCAAACTGCTCAATCAAAATAAAGATTCAACTCTGTGAGATGAATGCACACATCAAAATGAAGTTTCTCAGAAAACTTCTGTCTACTTTTTATGTGAAAATATTTCCTTTTTCACCATAGGCCACAATGCACTCACAAATATCCCTTTGCAGATTCCACAACAACAGAGTTTCCTAACTGCTCATAATTATTTTTCAGGACCAACATGAGCATTTAGACAAACCTCTTGTGGTGCAGCACACGTGTATTATCCACACTGAAGTTAGGAATTCAACTGAAGTTCATGTACAGTCGAAAATGTGATAATTTGGGGGATCTTGGAAATGATCTAGTTAACTTTATATTGTAGAAAATAAAACAGATTCAGGGAAAAGGCATGCATTGCCTGCGTTGATTCAGCAGTTTTGGAGCAGAAACACAACACACCTAAGCTGATTCAGCAGGTTTGGAGAAGAAATGCAATACAATCTCTGTTCTTTTGTTTCTCAGATCCAGAATTTTTTCACAATACTGAACTACTTATGTTCCTGATTCCTTATTTTTTCTGTTTTATATTTGTCCTGTAATGTCTTACCAAGATCCTATTCTTTACCTAAAATATTTAAATTTGTTACCACTATTTTCTCTTTGTAAGTAAAATTACTAGTTGTTATTATAAATGATTATTCAATCATTTTTCATTTTTTGGAGGTTCAGTACAAAGTTAGTAACTAATAAACATTATAGGCCTTGGAAATCCAAGGGGAGCTCAAGTCCTCTAGGGCACATCAGGAAAAGGCTAAATGACAGCTGTGCTGTGAGTGGACAGAATACAGCTCTCATACAGACTATTGAGTATTTGATGTTCTTCAACAATTTCATTAATCTTCAGTTCTTTTCCTCTTTGAAGTGAAAGTCTGTTATGACTTTTAAGTTTCTTTTGAAATAATTATAGGTTCACAGGAAGTTGCAAAAGACACGGGGATGTCTTAGGTACTCTTCACTAATTCCAGTGGTGACATCTCACATAGCCATAGAGCATTATCAAAACCTGGAAACTGACATAGGTACAATTCAAAAAGTTTAGTCAGATCACAACCATTTTGTAAGCATTTGTTTGTGTATGTGTGTGCGTTTGTTCTGTGCATTTTTATGTGGTGCAGATCTCTGTAACTACCACTTCAACAGTCAAGATACAGAACTGTAGCCTCACCACCAGGCTCCAACTTGTGATCTTTGCGGACACTCTGACATTTTTCCTCCACCCCTTCTCCTTGGCAACCCCATAGTCTGTTTTCCATTTATACAATTTTAGTTCAATAATTTATATAAATGTAATTGTACAAAATCATATTTTTAAAGGGAAGGAAGTAATCACAGATATTTTTGTTAGCACTGCAAAATAGTCTTTAACAGTCATTTGTTTTATGTCTCAAAAATATGCCTCAAAAAGTGCTTTGTTCTTTCCCATATTTTCTGATATCAGGATAGGAAATCAATAGCAAGTAAAACAATTCCATTCATTTTTTTCCACTGCTTGTTTTTTACTGTTGTTTCTTAACACTTATTATTCCTTTTACTGTTTCTCTCTGTTTCCCATCACATAAAGGTAACTTTGTGTTCTTTATCTTTTCTAAGAAAACTTGGTAATGAGTCTTTAATGAGAAACCCCGACCAACCTTGTTTGATTTTGTGTTATGGGTGTTCTTTTGTGTGATTGCTCTCACGGAGAGTCCTTGTGAAGCCAGGCTTTTCCAGTGGTTTGTCAAAATGGAAATAGGTATTTAAGAAACCAAACACAAAATAACCTTGCTCCAGGAATGCATCATTTCTGAGAAAACACTACCTCTTCCAACTGCAGATTGTGAATATTACTCATATTATCCTTTACTCCCTTCTATTAAAACTGTATTATTTTACACATTTGTATAACTCAGGTAATGAAATGTGCAACTGATTGCCTACAAATTACAATTGATATTAATGATGCTACTGGGAAGCCACCTCTACAATGGCTGCACAATGTCTAGGGACTTGCTATCTTTGCTAAGTTACATGGGATTGCCTATGTACTAAATGGAGCTGGGGGATGGATTCAAGGTCACAGCAATGCCACCCCACCCTGATGTGTAAGCTCCAGATGGGTCCCCTGGCACCACATGACCACGAGCTGGAGGTGGGAGCAAAATGGCCAACTACACAGCAGCATCCAGTGGGTTACAGCCAGGGGCATGCAAACCCCGGGACCGTGGCCGCAAGCACTGCTGGGCAAGCCACGAGGTGGGCTTCTGGTGCTGGACATGCCGTGATGCAACCCAGGTGGGCGGGGGTCAGGTGGAGGAGGAGGACAGTGCCTTAGAGGGGTGTCAGGGAGGAGGGGCCAGGGAGTGGTGGTCAGCCAGATGCTGGGCTGCCACCAGGGTCGGGCAGTGAACCGCGGTGACAGGGATATGCTCCCCCACCCTCTCCCCACCCAACCCTTCCTACTTGCCTTCCTCCCCCCCACAACATGTCCCCACCACTGATGACGTGTGATGACGACGATGGGACAAGACCTTCCACCCGGCCAGGGCCAATGAACCCCACACAATGAGCCATGTGAGGCATGAGGGAGCCCACGAAGGAGGAACCTGGACTGCTTTGGTGGCCACAGGAACTGGGCCCCAGCTGGCTCTCTTCTCTCTCTGTCTTCAGGGTCAGTGGTGTCACCCTCTCTTTCTCACAGCTGGGAGCCCCCTTTCCCCTGCCACCCAAAGTGTGACCAGGCAGGGCCCGCCTGGGTAGGAGGAAGGGGTGGGCACAGCAGAAGAGGAGGGCAGACATCACCAGGTTGCACTTGGGGTGACAGAGGCCCCCGGTGGGCCCTGGGAGGGAACCCCCAGCCATGCACCCCAAGGAGCCTGGAGGCACCCCCATGAGTGATTGATCAACAAGCGATGCTCAGACAGGTGTAGCCCTGAGAAGAACTTGGGCCACAAGTGCGTTCAAAGTGTCAGTGATCAATGTGTCCTTCAGTTCACATTAATTCTCGTAGCTATGCTCCCAACAGGAGGAGGCCCTCCTGGCACAGCATGTCCCCCAGAGGGGTTGCCTCAGGCTGGCCAGTCAGACAGCAATGGGACCAGACACCAGAGAGGGGTTGGAAGTTTTCACAACACAGGGAGGCACGTGCCAATCACAAGGGCGAATGCTGACACTATCCCACAGGCGCCCAGGGGCTCCTGCCCCCACGGCGCAGGACACATGCCACACACATGGCACAGTCGTGATGGAACAAAGGCTGCCATGTAGAGCCCCCACACAAAAGCTGCTGTGACTGTGGCATCAGCAGTGACAGGCAAGTGCAGCATGGCCCTGGCCAGGGGGCGGAGTCCGTGGACCCACCGCACCCAACCCATGGGTAGACGGGTGATGCCCCAAGGGGTCCTTAAACCTCCATGCCAGAACGTGCTAGGTACCTGGATGGTGGGGGGGTAATGAGGATGGGGGGACCGGTGTCTGGCCCCTGACCCTCAAGATGCCCTAGCAGGAAAGCTGGGGAGAGCAAGCAGAGCGGGCCGGGCCATGCCCAGTGGCACGGTGTGGCAGAGGTGATGATGGTGGCAGTGGCAGTGACAGGTACCCCGCCAGCCCAGATGGGAGCTAGTGGGATGGGGCAGGAAGATGGGCCCTGGTGGGGAGGGCACCAAGACCCCCGCCCATCTGTGACACCGAGAACAACCCCTGTGCCCACTGACACACATGTGAGGGGCACGACAGGGGACCGCTCCCCACTTCTCACCAGGCTGGTGAGCAATCCAGCCTGCCCCATGACATGCACACACTGTCCCATCCCCACACGTGTGTCTCTCTCTTTCCCCTTGCTCCCTCCCGAGTTCTCTGGCCCTCCCAACTGGCAGGGCTGTGAAACAAACAAAAGGCACGGCCCTGTCCATGCACGCATTGCAGGGGGAACACGGTCAGCAAAGGAGGAAGGACATGGGGGCACCACCACAGCTTTGCTCTTCTCCGTTAATGATCCTTCTGCAGTTTCACCTATGGAAACGTTGTTACGACTTTTACTTCCTCTAGATAGTCAAGTTCAACCGTCTCCTAAGTGCTCCACCAGGGCCATGGGCCGGCCCAATTGGGCTGATCCAAGGGCCTCACTAAACCACCCAATTGGTAGTAGCGATGGGTGGTGTGTAAAAAGGACAGGGACTTAATCAACACAATCTTATGACCCGCACTTACTGGGAATTCCTCGTTCATGGGGAAAAATTGCAATCCCCCGTCACCATCACAAATGGGGTTCAAAAGGTTACCCGCATCTGCCACATAGGGTAGGCACAAGCTGAACAGGTCAGTGTGGCACACATGCAGCCCTGGATATCTGAGGGCATCACAGACTTGTTATTGCTCAATCTCGGGTGGCTGAACGCCACTTGTCCCTCTAAGAAGTAGGGGGGATGGGTTGAGCCAAGATGGCCGAATAGGAACAGCTCTGGTCTACAGCTCCCAGCGTGAGCGACACAGAAGATGGGTGATTTCTGCATTTCCATCTGAGGTACTGGGTTCATCTCACTGGCAGTGCCAGACAGTGGGTGGAGGACAGTGGGTGCAGAGCACCATGCATGAGCCGAAGCAGGGTGAGTCATCCCCTCACCAGGAAGTAAAAGGTAGTAAAACAGAAGACAGACACAATGAGAGAGACAGGCAGAAAGAGAGAGAGAGAGAATCAGACAGACAGGCAGAGAGAGACAGAGAGAGAGAGAAAAGACAGACAGAGAAAGAGAGAGACAGAGACAGACAAAGAGACAGAGAGAGGAGGAAGGCTGTGCTCAGGAAATAATTACACATATTTTATAATGCTTTTGATCTCGTAAACAGTGGCCAGGTATGCTTTGAAAACAAAAACAACAACAACAACAAGAGCAGCAGCAGCATTCGCTTACAGATTTCTAGAAAATAAGATGTTCTGAAGTATAGTAAACATCAACCAGCTCTCACTGCACGTGGAGAGATTCACAAAAGCGCTAGGTAACAACAGGAGAAAACAGCAGTTACATGTCTTGGGGAAAATATACATCTTCCTGAAAACCGGGGATTTCTACTTCACCTGAAAAGAAATACATACGAAAAAGGAAAAACATGAACAAAACAAAGCAAGCCAACAAACACGGGCCAAGGCAGTGTCCCTGGAAATCTTAAGTGAGCAAAGTATTAGTGTTCAGAAAGCTTTTCTATTTTGGACAAATACTAAGAAGGCCCAGACTAGAGCTGTGATGCCATTCCCATTGTGAAACTATGCTGGCCGGAGGGAGGAGAAACTAAAATATCTTGATAAAAGGTGATTGAGACCCAGCCAAGGTGAAGCTTTCCTAGGGAGGGAGGCCTGAGGAGTGAAGCGGGGGGAAAAACCCGACAACTGCAGACCCGCCTGCTTGCCCACAAGGGTCAAGGGCTGTGCAATCGGCCCAAGCTGCCTCGGGGAAAGTGGGACCGTGCTGCCCCCATCTTCAAAAACAGTGGCCACTGAGTGAGGTCTGACGCCCACTGATGCAAACGCCAGCCTGGCAAGAATGAGGTCACCGGCAAGCAGTGGGGGAAGGGGAGAGAAGACTGAGGCACACCGGGGTGGCTCTGGAATGTTTCCAAGCAGGGTGTTGGGAGGCGGGGGGTGGGGGGTTTGGGAGGAACCCACCTAACTGACTCACTAAATGAAGGTAAAGGGACGTGGGTAGTGGGGGGAGCTGGAGGGCGACTTGAAAATTAAACTGACTCCTCCTAAAGCCCAAGTAGAAGAGTCTATGTGCATGAAAACACATAGAAAACTAAAGCGCTAATCAAAGAACAATAGGACCCCCGCCAGGGCGGAGGTTCCCTAGGCAATGAGAGAGAGAGGGAGGGGCCTCCAGAAGGGAGAGAGAGAAACCAGTTGCCCCAGGCTCAGTGAAGTCGGCGAGACCTCCCTCCTTGTCACATCGACTTTCAATAACAGTGGCCGCTAGGTGATGCCCGAAGATGACCGATGCTGCAAGTGTCAGTCAGCATGGAAAAGAATGTATGTATGTATGTATGTATGTATGTATGTATGTATGTATGTATGTATTTATTTATTTATTTTGAGACAGATTCTCACTCACTCTACAGCCCAGGCTGTAGTGCAGTGGCATGATCTCAGCTTACTGCAGCCTCTGCATCCCAGGTTTAAGAGATTCTCCCACCTCAGCCTCCTGAGTAGCTGGCATTACAGGCACCTGCCCCACCGCACCCGACTCAGTTTTGTATTTTTATTAGAGACGGGGTTTCACCATATTAACAAAGCTGGTCTCCAACTCCCAACCTCAGGTGATCCACCCGCCTTGGCCTCCCAAAGTGCTGGGATGACAGACGTCAGCCACCATGCCCGGCCTTAACCATGTATTTTTAAGTTGAGGAGCTTATCAGGGAAATATGAGAAGTATGGACACCACACGTGACAGAGAGAAAAGTCTGAAAATGCCCCTTCCATCCAAGTGGGGACCCGGCCTCGACCTCCCAAAATCATACACCGAGTGGGGAAGCCCAGCAAGGCCTGTCTGTCTACATTCCTCTAGGCCTCTCTAAGCATGTGCTTCTCACTTTCGTGGAAGGGGCAGGGCCCTCCCCAGCACGGGGCGTCTGATAGACTGACAGAGAAAGAGACAGACATAGAAAGACAGACATGGACAGAAAGAGACAGAGAGAAACAGACAGAAAGAGAGAGAGACAGAGACAGAGAGAGAGAGAGACAGAGACAGAGAGAGAGAGAAACAGACAGACAGGGAGGGAGAGAGACAGACAGACAGAGACAGACAGAGAGAGACAGAGAGAAAGAGAGAGACAGAGACAGAGAGAGAGAAACAGACAGACAGAAAAACAGAGAGACAGAGAGAAAGAGAAAGAGAGACAGAGAGAGAGAAAGGGAGGGAGAGAGAGAGACAGAGAGGCAGAGAAAGATAGTAAGACAGAAGACAGACACAGTGAGAGAGGCAGGCAGAGAGAGAGAAAGACGGAGACAGAGACAGAGAGAAAGAAAGAGAGAGACAGACAGAGAAAGACAGAGATAAAGAGAAACAGAAAGAGAGAGAGACAGAGACAGAGACAGAGAAAGAGAAACAGACAGGGAGGGAGAGAGAGACAGACAAAGACAGAGACAGACAGAGAGAAACAGACAGAGAGAGAGACAGAGAGAGTGAGAGATACAGAGAGAGAGAAAGAGAAAGGGAGGGAGAGAGAGACAAACAGAGAGACAGGCAGAGAAAGAGAGTAAGACAGAAGACAGACACAGTGAGAGAGACAGGCAGAGAGACAGAGAGACAGAGACAGAGAGAAAGAAAGAGACCGACAGAAAAAGAGAGAGACAGAGACAGAGAGAAAGAAAGAGACCGACAGAAAAAGAGACAGACAAAGACAGAAACGGACAGAGAGAAACAGCGAGAGAGAGAGACAGAGAGGGTGAGATCGAGAGACACAGAGAGAAAGAAACAGACAGACAGGGAGGGAGAGAGACAGACAGAGAGAGAGACAGACAGACAGGCAGAGAAAGAGAGTAAGACAGAAGACAGGCACAGGGAGAGAGACAGGCAGAGAGACAGAGAGACAGAGACAGAGAGAAAGAAAGAGAGAGACAGACAGAGAAAGAGACAGACAAAGACAGAAACAGACAGAGAAACAGCAAGAGAGAGAGACAGAGAGGGCGAGATTGAGAGAGACAGAGAGAAAGAGACAGACAGGGAGGGAGAGAGACAGACAGAGAGAGAGACAGACAGACAGACAGGCAGAGAAAGAGAGTAAGACAGAAGATAGGCACAGAGAGAGAGGGAGAGAAAGAGAGAGAAAGAAAGAAAGGCCAGGAGCGGTGGCTCAATCCTGTCATCCCAGCACTTTGGGAGGCTGAGGTGGGTGGATCACGAGGTCAGGAGATCAAGACCATCCTGGCTAACACGGTGAAACCACATCTCTACTAAAAATACAAAAAATTAGACGGGCGTGGTGGTGGCTGCCTGTAGTCCCAGCTGCTGGGGAGGCTGAGGCAGGAGAATTGCATGAACCTGGGAGGTGGAGCTTGCAGTGCGCTGAGATGAAGCCACTGCACTGCAGCCTGGGCGACACAGTGAGACTTCATCTCAAATAAAAAGAAAGAGAGAGACAGGCACACAGAGAAAGAGACAGACAGAGACAGACAGAGAGAGACAGAGAGAAACAGCTAGAAAGAGAGAGAGACAGAGAGAGAGGGAGACAGACAGGCAGAGAAAGAGTAAGACAGAAGACAGACACAGTGAGAGAGACAGGCAGAGAGAGAGAGACAGAGACAGAGAGAAAGAAAGAGATGGACAGAGAGAAACAGACAGAAAGAGAGAGGGACAGAGAATGAGAGATAGAGACAGAAAGGGAGGGAGAGAGACAGACAGAGAGAGAGACAGACAGGTAGAGAAAGACAGTAAGACAGAAGATAGGCACAGAGAGACAGACAGAGAGAGTGAGAAAGACAGACTCAGAAAAAGAGAGAAACAAAGAGGCAGAAATAAAACAGAGACTGACAGAGACAGAGACAGAGAGAAACAGACAGAAAGAGAGAAGGTCCTAGCCCAGTAGCAATACAGTGCCTTTTCTTTCATTTTCTCTATTTTCTGTTTCTTTTCTGGTTTTCTTTTCTTTTCTTTTCTTTTCTTTTCTTTTCTTTTCTTTTCTT
>NW_026654109.1:9381-9787 GCF_009828535.3 Hylobates moloch
TTTTCTTTTCTTTTCTTTTCTTTTCTTTTCTTTTCTTTTCTTTTCTTTTCTTTTCCTTTCTTTTCTTCTTTTCCTTTCTTTCTTTTTATCATTCATTTATTTGGAGACCAAGTCTCACTCCGTCGCCCAGGCTGTAGTGCAATGGTGCGATCCCAGGTCACTGCAACCTCTGCCTGCCAAGTTCAAGCAATTCTCCCACCTCAGCCTCCTGAGTAGCTGGGATTACAGGTGCCTGCCCCACCGCGCCTGACTCAGTTTCGTATTTTCAGTAGAGACGGGGTTTCACCATGTTGGCCAGGCTGGTCTTGAACTCCTGACCTCCTGACCCACCCACTTCAGCCTCCCAAAGTGCTGAGATGACAGACTTGAGCCACTGCGTTCAGTGTACAGTGCCATTTCTTAGAAA
>NW_026654110.1:0-9786 GCF_009828535.3 Hylobates moloch
TATCTCAAAATCATAAGAGCTATCTATGACAAACCCACAGCCAATATCATACTGAATGGGCAAAAACTGGAAGCATTCCCTCTGAAAACTGGCACAAGACAGGGATGTCCTCTCTTACCACTCCTATTCAACATAGTGCTGGAAGTTCTGCCCAGGGCAATCAGGCAGGAGAAGGAAATAAAGGGTATTCAATTAGGAAAAGAGGAAGTCAGATTGTCCCTGTTTGCAGATGACATGATTGTATATCTAGAAAACCCCATTGTCTCAGCCCAAAATCTCCTTAAGCTGATTAGCAACTTCAGCAATGTCTCAGGATACAAAATCAATGTACAAAAATCACAAGCATTCTTGTATACCAATCACAGACAAACACAGAGCCAAATCATGAGTGAACTCCCATTCACAACTGCTTCAAAGAGAATAAAATACCTAGGAATCCAACTTACAAGGGATGTGAAAGACCTCTTCAAGGAGAACTGCAAACCACTGCTCAATGAAATAAAAGAGGATACAAACAAATGGAAGGACATTCCATGCTCATGGGTTGGAAGAATCAATATGGTGAAAATGGCCATACTGCCCAAGGTAATTTATAGATTCAATGCCATCCCCATCAAGCTATGAATGACTTTCTTCACAGAATTGGAAAAAAATACTTTAAAGTTCATATTTAACCAAAAAAAGAGCCCGCATCACCAAGGCAATCCTAAGCCAAAAGAACAAACTTGGGGGCATCACGCTACCTGACTTCAAACTATATTACAAGGCTACAGTAACCAAAACAGCATGGTACTGGTACCACAACAGAGACATAGATTAATGGAACAGAACAGAGCTCTCAGAAATAATGCTGCCTATCTATAACTATCTGTTCTTTGACAAACCCGACAAAAACAAGCAATGGAGAAAGGATTCCCTATTTAATAAATGGTGCTGGGAAAACTGGCTAGCCATATGTAGAAAGCTGAAACTGGATCCCTTCCTTACACCTTATACAAAAATTAATTCAAGACGGATTAAAGACTTACATGTTAGACCTAAAACCATAAAAACCCTAGAAGAAAACCTAGGCAATACCATTCAGGACATAGGTGTGGGCAAGGACTTCATGTCTAAAACACCAAAAGCAATGGCAATAAAAGCCAAAATTGACAAATGGGATCTAATTAAACTAAAGAGCTTCTGCACAGCAAAACAAACTACCATCAGAATGAACAGGCAACCTACAGAATGGGAGAAAATTTTTGCAACCTACTCATCTGACAAAGGGCTAATATCCAGAATCTACAATGAACTCAAACAAATTTACAAGAAAAAAACAACCCCACCAAAAAGTGGGCAAAGGACATGAACAGACACTTCTCAAAAGAAGACATTTATGCAGCCAAAAAACACATGAAAAAATGCTCATCATCACTGGCCATCAGAGAAATGCAAATCAAAACCACAATGACATACCATCTCACACCAGTTAGAATGGCCATCATTAAAAAGTCAGGAAGCAACAGGTGCTAGAGAGGATGTGGAGAAATAGGAACACTTTTACACTGTTGGTGGGACTGTAAACTAGTTCAACCATTGTGGAAGTCAGTGTGGTGATTCCTCAGGGATCTAGAACTAGAAGTACCATTTGACCCAGCCATCCCATTACTGGGTATATACCCAAAGGTCTATAAATCATGCTGCTATAAAGACACATGCACACGTATGTTTATTGTGGCACTATTCACAATAGCAAAGACTTGGAACCAACCCAAATGTCCAACAACGATAGACTGGATTAAGAAAATGTGGCACATATACACCATGGAATACTATGCAGCCATAAAAAATGATGAGTTCATGTCCTTTGTAGGGACATGGATGAAACTGGAAAACATCATTTTCAGTAAACTATCGCAAGGACAAAAAACCAAACACCGCATGTTCTCACTCATTGGTGGGAATTGAACAATGAGAACACATGGACACAGGAAGGGGAACATCACACTCCAGGGAGTGTTGTGGGGTGGGGGGAGGGAGAAGGGACAGCATGAGGAGATATACCTAATGCTAAATGGCAAGTTAATGCGTGCAGCACACCAACATAGCACATGGATACATATGTAACAAACCTGCACATTGTGCACATGTACCCTAAAACTTAAAGTATAGTAATAATAATAATAAAAATAAAATAAAAATAAAAAATTTTAAAAAGGACAAGCTAGGAGAATTGCTGTATTGGATATCAAGATTCCTATATTGTATTTCCTGATCTATGCAATGACTGCTTAGGTATTTAAAATATACATTAAGATATACGTCTGTGTTTCTCCATTTTTTTGGAATAGACTATTTTTGTCATGTTGCATTTTCACAATGAAAGGGATATTTGAAAAAGAAAAAAAAAGGAAAGAAAATGAGGGTCAGAGAGGCTATGGTTATAAGACTAAGCCAAGAGCATACTGCTGGTTAAATAAACATGATCATACATTTAATGAATAATATATGTTTTAAATACTTATATGTTCATGGTTAACAGTTTAGAAAAGCAAGAACCAAAATAAAGTATCACTAGTAATTGTTAATTGTTGACATATTTTACTGTCCTCATCACTATTTATTCACTGTTCCCGGAACACAGAAATCAGTTCAATCACGTAAGATGCTTGTCTGCCCTAAATCTTTCTTTCCAAATCATTATATCAGACTTATTAAGGGGCAAATTTTTTGTCAAGTCTTATGCTTATTTTCCATTGAAATAATGTCTACTCAATCATACATCTATTTTATACACTATTTCCCCTATTCACTCATGAAGAAAAATGTAAAAACAAAACTAGGAAGAAAATGTGAAGCAAATGAGAAAACATACCTTTTTGAAACACTAGACCCATCTAAAAGTAGTAAATAAGTGTTTACTTATTCCATTAAGAGGTTAGAAAATAAATCATTTTTTGCTTCGAATTGTGAAATGATGTTACCTCTAAATTTATATGTTGGGTGTTATTTCTCCACTGACCTCCTCATGATTTCAACGTGATAATGTGGATGAGTCATTGAGATGAGTTTCCTCCTCATATTATCTCATTCCAGATCAGGAAGGACTATTTAGCTAACCACTTTTTTTTGCCTCTGAGGAAATTGGAGCCCAGACAGATGAAGTAACTAGATTGCAGTTGGTCAGCTGGCCAGTGTCAGAGCAGCAATTAGACACCAGGCTTTCTCTCCATTATCCCAACTCCAGATTTCCAAATTGTACTTTTAAAAATCCAGTATCTTTTCCTAATTTAATAATTAAGAAATATCATATAAGCATAAGGAATTCGTATTTTTCTTTAGTTATTAATTAGCCAGTGACTTGAAGAGCAAGCCTCTAAAAACATGTAGTAAGTCTATTTAAAAAAAAGAAAAACGAACTACTCTGCTTATTCACAGCACCAGGAGCACCAGGAGCTGGTTTATTTAAAAAAAAAAAAAAAAGCTCACGTTTAGTGTTTTGTTTAGTTCTCACTGCAATCTTGTCAGCTGTTGTTATGAACTTGACTTTATAGATGAGGAAACTTCATCAAAAAGACTAAATTATCCAGCTGTTAGATGGCAGAGTCAGAACTCAAAAATGGCTTTATAAACTTGACTTTATTGCTTCCCCCATTTCAACACATTTCCTAATTTTTTTACGACAGAGTTCCCCAGCTATCCCCCAGTGGGTTCGAGATTCCCATTTCAAGAGTGTAGAGTTCAAGAGTGTAGAGTTCTACCCAGAAGGTGGCTGCGTGGACAGTGACTACATTCTCAGCTCCATGCCTATTTGGGTGCGGCCCTGTGATAAACGGTCATCAGTGGAATATGAGCAGAAGTGTTATGTGTCAGAAGAAGATATGCCTTCTCCATCCTTTATTTTCCCCTACCCTCTGGATTGTGTTGGTTTCCAGGGTGTCCTTGGGAGGGGTTTGGGCCATAATTTCAAAAGACACAGTCCTGAATACTACAATCCCAAATGTTGAAATCTGGAAAGATCAAAATCTCTAAAGGAAGGCACGTATTGAAGATGGCAAACCACAGTGCCTTTGTCCCTAAATAAGAGTGGGGCAACTGTGCCTTTCACCACTCTGCTGTTAACCACTTATAAACACAATGAACTGTTACATTAGCAAAAACAAATGTTTCTCGTAAAGGCCACTGAAATTGTGGAGTTTGTCTGTTACAGGAACTAGCAGTACTCTAACTAAAATGAGCATCTTTCATAATGGAGATGAGAATTCAGATTTCTACTATTCTCTGACAAATCTCCATAACACTTATTTACCAAAACACTGATTTTAATTGTGCTAAATGGAAATGATCATGGAGAGTCACTTTTCCAATGACCTCTCTGTCCCTTGGTTTTCCATTGTTTAAGGTGAATGATAACTTCTATCTTATATTTCTATTTGTGGTATCCAAACAAAATCATCATAAAAACTCCACTATGGGGTCGAAGCCAAGATGGCCGAATAGGAACAGCTCTGGTCTACAGCTCCCAGCGTGAGCAACGCACAAGACCGGTGATTTCTCCATTTCCATTTGAGGTACTGGGTTCATCTCACTAGGGAGTGCCAAACAGTGGGTGCAGACAGTCGGTGCAGCACACCGTGCGTGAGCCGAAGCACAGTGAGGCATTGCCTCACTCGGGAAGCACAAGGGGTCAGGGAGTTCCCTTTCTTAGTCAAAGAAAGGAGTGACAGATGGCACCTGGAAAATTGGGTCAGTCCCACCCTAATACTGCACTTTTCCAATGCGCTTGGAAAAAGGCACACCAGGAGATTGTGTCCCGCACCTGGCTCGGAGGGTCCTATGCCCACGGAGTCTCGCTGATTGCTAGCACAGCAGTCTGAGATCAAACTGCAAGGCCGGAGCCAGGCTGGGGGAGGGGCGCCCGCCATTGCCCAGGCTTGCTTAGGTAAACAAAGCAGAAAGGAAGCTCCAACCGGGTGGAGCCCACCACAGCTCAAGGAGGCCTGCCTGCCTCTGTAGGCTCCACCTCTGGGGGCAGGGCACAGACAAAAAGTCAGCAGTAACCTCTGCAGACTTAAGTGTCCCTGTCTGATAGCTTTGAAGAGAGTAGTGGTTCTCCCAGCACGCAGCTGGAGATCTGAGAACAGACAGATGGGCTCCTAAAGTAGGTCCCTGACCCCCGAGCAGCCTAACTGGGGAGGCACCCCCCAGTAGGGACAGACTGACACCTAACTCGCCCAGGTACTCCTCTGAGACAAAACTTCAGAGGAACGATCAGACAGCTGAATTTGCAGCTCACGAAAATCTGCTGTTCTGTAGCCACCACTGCAGACACCCAGCCAAACAGGGTCTGGAGTGGACGTCTAGCAAACTCCAACAGACCTGCAGCTGAGGGACCTGTCTGGGAGAAGGAAAACTAACAAACAGAAGGGACACCCACACCAAAAACCCATCTGTACATCACCATCATCAAAGACCAAAAGTAGAAAAAACTACAAAGATCAGAAGAAAACAGAGCAGAAAAACTGGAAACTCTAAAAAGCAGAGCACCTCTCCTCCTCCAGAGGAATGCAGTTCCTTACCAGCAACGGAACAAAGCTGGACGGAGAATGACTTTGACGAGTTGAGAGAAGGCTTCAGACGATCAAACTACTCTGAGCTACAGGAGGAAATTCAAACCAATGGCAAAGAAGTTAAAAACTTTGAAAAAAAAGTTAGACGAATGTATAACTAAAATAACCAATGCAAAGAACTGCTTGAAGGAGCTGATGGAGCTGAAAGCCAAGTTTGGAGGACTACGTGAAGCATGCAGAAGCCTCAGTAGCCGATGCGATCAACTGGAAGAAAGGGTATCAGTGACGGAAGATGAAATGAATGAAATGAAGTGAGAAGGGAAGTTTAGAGAAAAAAGAATAAAAAGAAATGAACAAAGCCTCCAAGAAATATGGGACTATGTGAAAAGACAAAACCTACGTCTGATTGTTGTACCTGAAAGTGACGGGGAGAATGGAACCAAGTTGGAAAACACTCTGCAAGATATTATCCAGGAGAACTTCCCCAATCTAGCAAGGCAGGCCAACATTCAGATTCAGGAAATACAGAGAACACCACAAAGAAACTCCTCGAGAAGAGCAACTCCAACACACATGATTGTCAGATTCACCAAAGTTGAAATGAAGGAAAAAATGTTAAGAGCGGCCAGAGAGAAACGTCGGGTTACCCACAAAGGGAAGCCCATCAGACTAACAGCTGATCTCTCAGCAGAAACTCTACAAGCCAGAAGAGAGTGGGGGCCAATATTCAACATTCTTAAAGAAAAGAATTTTCAACCCAGAATTTCATATCCAGCCAAACTAAGCTTCATAAGTGAAGGAGAAATAAAATACTTTACAGACAAGCAAATGCTGAGTGATTTTGTCACCACCAGGCCTACCCTAAAAGAGCTCCTGAAGGAAGCACTAAACATGGAAAGGAACAAACAGTACCAGCCACTGCAAAAACATGCCAAATTGTAAAGACCATCAAGGCTAGGAAGAAACTGCATCAACTAACGAGCAAAATAACCAAGTAACATCATAATGACAGGATCAAATTCACATATAACAATATTAACTTTAAATGTAAATGGGCTAAATGCTCTAATTAAAAGACACAGAATGGCAAATTGGATAAGGAGTCAAGACCCATCAGTGTGCTGTATTCAGGAAACCCACCTCACATGCAAAGACACACATAGACTCAAAATAAAGGGATGGAAGAAGACCTACCAAGCAAATGGAAAACAAAAAAAGGCAGGGGTTGTAGTCCTAGTCTCTGATAAAATAGATTTTAAACCAACAAAGATCAAAAGAGACAAAGATGGCCACTACATAATGGTAAAGGGATCAATTCAACAAGAAGAGCTAACTATCCTAAATATATATGCACCCAACACAGGAGCACCCAGATTCATAAAGCAAGTCCTGAGTGACCTACAAAGAGACTTGGACTCCCACACCATAATAATGGGAGATTTTAACACCCCACTGTCAACATTAGACAGATCAATGAGACAGAAAGTTAACAAGGAAACCCAGGAATTGAACTCAGCTCTGCACCAAGCAGACCTAATAGAAATCTACAGAACTCCCCATCCCAGATCAACAGAATATACATTTTTTCAGCACCACACCACACCTATTCCAAAATTGACCACATAGTTGGAAGTAAAGCTCTCCTCAGCAAATGGAAAAGAACAGAAATTATAACAAACTGTCTCTCAGACCACAGTGCAATCAAAATAGAACTCAGGATTAAGAAACTCACTCAAAACAACTCAACTACATGGAAACTGAACAAGCTGCTCCTGAATGAATACTGGGTACATAAAGAAATGAAGGCGGAAATAAAGATGTTCTTTGAAACCAACGAGAACAAAGACACAACATACCAGAATCTCTGGGACACATTCAAAGCAGTGTGTACAGGGAAATTTATAGCACTAAATGCCCACAAGAGAAAGCAGGAAAGATCCAAAGTTGACACCCTAACATCACAATTAAAATAACTAGAAAAGCAAGAGCAAACACATTCAAAAGCTAGCAGAAGGCAAGAAATAACTAAAATCAGAGCAGAACTGAAGGAAATAGAGACACAAAAAACTCTTCAAAAAATTAATGAATCCAGGAGCTGGTTTTTTTTTTTTTTTTTTTTTGAAAAGATCAACAAAATTGTTAGACCACTAGAAAGACTAATAAAGAAGAAGAGATAGAAGAATCAAATAGATGCAATAAAAAGTGACAAAGGGGATATCACCACCGATCCCACAGAAATACAATCTATCATCAGAGAATACTACAAACACCTCTATGCAACTAAACTAGAAAATCTAGAAGAAATGGATAAATTCTTCGACAGATACACCCTCCCAAGACTACACCAGCAAGAAGTTGAATCTCTGAATAGACCAACAACAGGCTCTGAAATTGTGGCAATAATCAATAGCTTACCAACCAAAAAGAGTCCAGGACATGATGGATTCACAGCCGAATTCTACCAGAGGTACAAGGAGGAACTGGTACCATTCCTTCTGAAACTATTCCAATCGATAGAAAAAGAGGGAATCCTCCCTAACACATTTTATGAGGCCAGCATCATCCTGATACCAAAGCCTGGCAGAGACATAACCAAAAAAGAGAATTTCAGACCAATATCCTTGATGAACATTGATGCAAAAATCTTCAATAAAATACTGGCAAACCGAATCCAGCAGCACATCAAAAAGCTTATCCATCATGATCAAGTGGGCTTCATCCCTGGGATGCAAGGCTGGTTCAACATATGCAAATCAATAAATCTAATCCAGCATATAAACAGAACCAAAGACAAAAACCACATGATTATCTCAATAGATGCAGAAAAGGCCTTTGACAAAATTCAACAACTCTTCATGCTAAAAGCTCTGAATAAATTAGGTATTGATGGGACATATCTCAAAATCATAAGAGCTATCTATGACAAACCCACAGCCAATATCATACTGAATGGGCAAAAACTGGAAGCATTCCCTCTGAAAACTGGCACAAGACAGGGATGTCCTCTCTTACCACTCCTATTCAACATAGTGCTGGAAGTTCTGCCCAGGGCAATCAGGCAGGAGAAGGAAATAAAGGGTATTCAATTAGGAAAAGAGGAAGTCAGATTGTCCCTGTTTGCAGATGACATGATTGTATATCTAGAAAACCCCATTGTCTCAGCCCAAAATCTCCTTAAGCTGATTAGCAACTTCAGCAATGTCTCAGGATACAAAATCAATGTACAAAAATCACAAGCATTCTTGTACACCAATCACAGACAAACACAGAGCCAAATCATGAGTGAACTCCCATTCACAACTGCTTCAAAGAGAATAAAATACCTAGGAATCCAACTTACAAGGGATGTGAAAGACCTCTTCAAGGAGAACTGCAAACCACTGCTCAATGAAATAAAAGAGGATACAAACAAATGGAAGGACATTCCATGCTCATGGGTTGGAAGAATCAATATGGTGAAAATGGCCATACTGCCCAAGGTAATTTATAGATTCAATGCCATCCCCATCAAGCTACCAATGACTTTCTTCACAGAATTGGAAAAAAATTCTTTAAAGTTCATATTTAACCAAAAAAAGAGCCCGCATCACCAAGGCAATCCTAAGCCAAAAGAACAAACCTGGGGGCATCACACTACCTGACTTCAAACTATATTACAAGGCTACAGTAACCAAAACAGCATGGTACTGGTACCACAACAGAGACATAGATTAATGGAACAGAACAGAGCCCTCAGAAATAATGCTGCCTATCTATAACTATCTGTTCTTTGACAAACCCAACAAAAACAAGCAATGGAGAAAGGATTCCCTATTTAATAAATGGTGCTGGGAAAACTGGCTAGCCATATGTAGAAAGCTGAAACTGGATCCCTTCCTTACACCTTATACAAAAATTAATTCAAGACGGATTAAAGACTTACATGTTAGACCTAAAACCATAAAAACCCTAGAAGAAAACCTAGGCAATACCATTCAGGACATAGGTGTGGGCAAGGACTTCATGTCTAAAACACCAAAAGCAATGGCAATAAAAGCCAAAATTGACAAATGGGATCTAATTAAACTAAAGAGCTTCTGCACAGCAAAACAAACTACCATCAGAATGAACAGGCAACCTACAGAATGGGAGAAAATTTTTGCAACCTACTCATCTGACAAAGGGCTAATATCCAGAATCTACAATGAACTCAAACAAATTTACAAGAAAAAAACAACCCCACCAAAAAGTGGGC
>NW_026654111.1:0-9786 GCF_009828535.3 Hylobates moloch
ATCCCATTTGTCAATTTTGGCTTTTGTTGCCATTGCTTTTGGTGTTTTAGACATGAAGTCCTTGCGCATGCCTATGTCCTGAATGGTAATGCCTAGGTTTTCTTCTAGGGTTTTTATGGTTTTAGGTCTAACAGGTAAGTCTTTAATCCATCTTGAATTGATTTTTGTATAAGGTATAAGGAAGGGATCCAGTTTCAGCTTTCTGCATATGGCTAGCTGGTTTTCCCAGCACTATTTATTAAATAGGGAATCGTTTCCCCATTGCTTGTTTTTGTCAGGTTTGTCAAAGATCAGATGGTTGTAGATATGCGGCATTATTTCTGAGGGCTCTGTTCTGTTCCATTGATCTCTATCTCTGTTTTAGCACCAGTACCATGCTGTTTTGGTTACTGTAGCCTTGTAGTATAGTTTGAAGTCAGGTAGTGTGATGCCTCCAGCTTTGTTCTTTTGGCTTAGGATTGACTTGGCTATGGCTGTCTTGAATTTCATAATTTTTCAAGAAGGGGCTCGCTATGCATTTTTACTTTGTACTGAGCTCCACAAATTATATAGTTGGTCCTGTTTACATGTTTATCTTCTCTACTGGAGATGAGTTAATTGAGGGAAGGAATTCTATTCCAGGTCCAGTTTGGTGCATGGAGTGATTAAGCTACATGGACATTTAACAGAAAAGCACTGGAATCAGTTTAAGTATGTAAGAAATGATTTATTTTAAAACAATATCTCCATGTTAACATTGGTAAATGTCCGATACAATATGTTTTCAAAATAGTTATAAATCGTATCTAAATCAGTATGATTTCAATCTTATTTTTAATGCATGAAATGAATTAAAAAATAAACACATCAAAATGTTAAAAGTAATGACCTTTTGGAAGAAGAGAGTATAGATACATTTTTTAGCATTTCTGTATTTTAAAATAATAAAATGTCAAAATATTTGTTTTTGATAATTTTAAAAACACTTTCACCTTTATTAAAGGTAACCTCAATTTGCATGCATGTATATCAAAGATTGCATTTCATCTATAAAACCTCTTGAGTTGTATTTGAAATTTCCAAGAAAAGATGTAATGACACATGAATCTTCAAAAGCAATGATGTTGAACATGATATGTGCTTCCTATACTACAGCAGTCTTTCAAAAAATATAGCTTGGGAATCCATATTGTGAGCAAACAATATTGATCAAGCTCTGCAAATCACATTGCACCACCTTGGGGTGCAGTAAAACAACAAATCTTCCCTAGAAGGAGGGCATGAGAGTGGCAAATCCTGCAGAAGTACATTTGTAAGACTGTGACTACAGAATTGATAAAATCTCACAATAGAAATGGTAGCAGAATATTTTGTTCATAGCTCTATTTTAGCATTTTGTATTCCAAGTGCCCAAGTGTGCCTTTGCAGCTCTGTTTCAGTTACTTTGATGCTGCTTGAGGGCATGGACTACGTATTTTTTTTGGAGTCTTTCCTCCCAATGTATGGTAAGACCTGGCATACAGTAAGACATCAAAAGTGTTTTGAAAATTAATAAGGAATGTACAAAGTCAAGTTTTATTTATCTTAATCAGGGTCATATTGCTTGACATTCAATATAGAATATGTTTTATAAATGTTTTTGATGAAATTATTTAAATTAAGCAGAACCACATTTTGATGTCAAAACGTTGAATGAGTTGATAGAAACGTGCCTTCCATTTAGTTATGATAGTAATTTAGTCCTGGAGGAAACACATTGTGAGACCTTTCACAGACCATTTGGCCACCCATTTCAGGTTCAGTTATTGTTGAGCAAACACTAATTGATATATAGCCTTGTATAAAGAAAACTGTAGAACTAGGATAAATTCACTCACTCAACCTCAATTGCCTGTTGTGTAAAATGTAATAGCACTGCTTGCTTGTTATACCTCACAATTTGTATAGAGGCCAATTTACCAAAAAATATACATTAAACACTGTACATCACTATGGAAATATTACTTATTATATGCAAAATACTATATTAAGTGATCTCGGAAAACAATGATTTAAACCAAAGAGCCCTGTCTTCAGAGAATTTATCATATAATCTATGTATGAATTCTTCAGTCTAGTAAAAGGAGCAACCAATGGTTTTTTGAATCACAGAGCAGAATTATCACCATAATGAATTTACCAATGCTCCCATCCTATTGTAGACTTTATGCACCTGCACCTTTAGCTGCTGGGACTTTCAAACACTTTAGAAATTTAATTTTGGTTATTTCGCACATTTACCACAGTGACAAGGGGCAAGGATTTTTATTGTTCTTTTTAGTTTGTTCTGCTGTGAATAACATCATTTCCAATGAAAATCATGGAGTCTTACTTCCCCTAAATTGTATTTCTCAAGTTGAAACAGCCAATGAGCAAGCAAAAAGAGAAAGAAAAGGAGAGAAGCAGGGAGTAGAGCATTTGGAGGGAAAGAGAATAGAGCCAAGACCCTTTGGAAAGGCCCCTTTAGCAACTCACTTTCCCCTTTTTCCCTAGGCCGCAACAATATTCACCACTCAGTTTATTTCCTGGATGAGGACATTTGTTAAAGATTTCAGTATCTTTAGGGGAATAAAAGGGGAATAAAAGTTATAATAATAATCTCTCCCCAAATCATCATCATCAGCAGCAGCAGCAGCATCAATACCAACCAAAAAGAAATGGTTAGATTATATTTAAAAGGTCCACACAGTAGTATAGAATGGACACAGCTAAGAAATCCTGCCACTCTGGGTAAACTCAAACATGCCCAAGATGTAAATTAAATCTGCCTTGAGCTTGGACAATTTGAGTTTTGCCTGGAAGAACACAGAATAAATTGCTCAGGTAATAACAGCCTGGGGATTTATGCAGGGTAGATGTGGGATGCGAGGTAGAGAGTGAATCACTCCCGCCCTTCTTTTATCTGGGCCCCAGTTCCCTGTAGCTCCATTGTCTGGGAAGTCCAGACCAAATTGTGGACTTGCTATAAACTTTACCCAATGTTCAGCTATACTCATTTTTATGTAGTTTCATATTAAATCATCTAAGGCCCTCAGAGAATTGTAGAGTGAGTTTGTGGTAGCTTTCCCCCAAATTATTCCGGGATGTGTTTAGATTGGCATTTGAGTACCAGTTTTATTTGTTACTGAGTATAAATCAAAGAAATAATTTCTGGATAGATTCAGACCCAAATATCTCCAATACAGCACAAGTATATATATATAGCCAGTAGAATGTTATATATTTTAGTTCACTTTGATAAAATATTGTTTGTTCTAACATCAAGAACATGTTTTAAAACAAACAATTTCAGCACTAAACTCAATCAGTATTGTGGAGCAAAAAAAATCATATAATCAGAGAAAATATATTTAATAATTGGTGCCAATTTTTAGATGGTAGTCTTTTGAATTTTCTAAATTTCCTAATTAGGGTGTAGCAAATTTAATGACAAAGAACTACACACAAGCACCTAATTACAGTGGAACACCACCGATATTGAGGAGGTAAAGAAAGGGTAACTAACATACCATCCATTTTGTCTGTTGTTATCCCACAAAACACATCAGAGTTCAAAACTATAAGATGAAACACACTCAGCCAGCCTATTTTCAAAAGCTCAACTGTCTGTTTTTGAAATGCACTAATTTAAATTTAAAGACACATATTTAATGTTTTCCCTTTGTAGGTTTTCAGCAGCATACATACATGTAGTCACCATCTGTTTTCAGCCTGGTTCATTACCAATTCATCCTCCTGCTCTGTATTATCAGATCAAGAGGGTGGACATAAATTTGGCCACCTGGGCACTGGTGTCATTAACGTGCACCGCAGCCACACACTCATAAAGTGGTTTTGCTTGGAGCTGTAACTTGATGGTGCTTCCTTTTTCCATTTGATCAATGTTGAGATTTGTTCAGTAAGCTCTTAATAATATAATTTCAGAACAAACTGGAGGACACTAAGAACTTTCAGGAGTATTTTGCCTAGAAATCCAGGAGAAAACAGCTTCTGTTTTCAGGAACAGACACAGGATGGCAGGACCAAAGGGGCAGGGATAGAATCAGAGAAGAGAGAAGAGAAAGGCAGAAGGAGATATATGAAGACATGAACACAGAGTTAAAGGAATACACATAGGATCAGTTACTTATTTTAATGAATGCATGCATGAAAAAGCTCAGTGGCTCAGTATCATTCTGAGTATAGCTCATTATTAAATGTGGGTGAGCCCACTTTTTTTCCTTCTTGTGAAGGAAACCTATATTGATTCATCCCAAGTCACTTAGTTCATCACAAAATTGAAGTGTTTTTAAAATTAAAACAAAAGTTTTACTTCCCTAATTAAAACATTAACTGACCATGTGTCACCTTGCAAACTACACTGAATTGAGAACTCATCTGATAAATATGAAGTAAATTTAAACAGATAAATTGCCCTGGTTCCTCTTTACTATCCCTTTTAAACATTGAGCAAAATCAGATAAGTACATTTAGGTTATAAAAATAATAAGAAGCAATGTATTGTGTATTAGTCACATCTTTTAGAAAAATTTAATATTATAACTGAAAAATAGTATAAAAAATAAAAAATTGTCTCTGCTGACTCTCAAAACTTTCTTCTTGGGATTCTGGGCTGATTCAGATTTTAGAAATAATAAAAATAAGAAAGGTCTACAGCCATACCACCCTGAATATGCCTGATCTCACCTGCTCTCAGAAGCTAAGCAGGGTTAGGCCTATTAGTACTTGCATGGTTGACTGCCTGGAAATAGTAGGTGCTATAGGTTTAAGAAAAGAAATCAGGCCAGGCACAGTAGCTCATGCCTGTAATTCCAGCACTTTGGGAGGCCAAGGCAGCTAGATTACCTGAGGTCAGGAGTTCTAGAACAGCCTGGCCAACGTGGTGAAACCCCGTCTCTACTAATAATACAAAAATTAGCTGAGCACCGTGGAGCACACCTGTAATCCCAGCTATTCGGGAAGCTGAGGCAGGAGAATCACTTGAACCCGGAAGGCAGAGGTTGCAGTGAGCTGAGACCATGCCACTACACTCTAGCCTGGGCGAAAAGAGCAAAACTCGGTCTCCAAAAAATAAATTAATTTTTTAAAAATCCGGAAGAAAATATTGAACCATTAGTATCCTTTCAATCAACCAATAACAAAACCTTTACTTAATTGCTACAATATTTGCGATTTTGAAGAACAAAAAGATGGAACACAAAGCATACAGCTCTCGCTTTAAGGGGTTTACAGCTCAGGATGGTGAGATAAGATTATTGAATATAAAAGTTGAAGCATGTTAGTTTTACTAGGTATCAAATTATATTCACTGCAGAAATTCAGAGGAAGATATCAATGATGACAAGTCAGGGCAGTAAGGCCACATGAAGGAGGTGATGGTTCTAGGGAACCTTGTGAAGGATGGTGCATTAGTTTGCTATGGTTTCCGTAACAGAAGACCACAGACTGGGTGGTGTAAACAACAGAAATTTATTTCTCATGATTCTGAATGCTGTAAGATCAAGTTGTCAGCAGGTTTAGTTTCTCCTGAGACATCTCTCCCTGATTGTGGATGACCATCTACTCACTGTGTCCTCACAAGGCCTTTTCTCCATGCACCCATGCTCATGGTGTCTCTTCCTTTTCTCATAAGAACAACAGTCTTATTGGAAAAGGACGCCATCCTTAACGACCTACTTTAGCCTTAATCATTTCCTTAAAGGTCCTATCTCCAAATACAATTGCACTTGGAGTTAGGGCTTCAATAATGGGTTTTGGAGGGTGAAGAAGACAAATCGGTCCATGACAGATGGAATTTGGATGAGGCTATGTTTTGTAGGGAGGGCAGGCAGTGATATGATATGAGAGAATACAAAGATAAGCCTCATTAACAGAATAATTATCAGCCATCACTAATACAATTTTGTAGGTTGCCTACACCTGCTGCATAGAATAGGCACATGGAAAAAACATAGAAATCATGTGTTCCCTTGCTCATCTAATGATATATGAATCTTTAAAGAAGTTTGACAACAATTATATCACTGTTATCAGAATATTTGTGTCCTTCATCAAAATTAGATACTTCATTAAAAATAAATGGCCTTGTTCAAATTCTTTTATGCGCATTGATTATCTGGTGAAATATCCTTTGATTCTTCTGCTATATCTACTGATCAGATTTCAACTAATAAGTCATACAGTTTCTTGATCCCAAGAAAAAGCAAATGGAAAAACTGTAATACAGAGAATGCAAAGCCCTGTATTGGGTTATTAGTTACAAAGGTAACTAATTACTCCAGAATTTCAGTGGCTTAAAATGATAAGCGTGTATTTTTTTGCTCAGAGTTCTATTTGGTTTGGGCAGCCATTCAAGACAACATTTTTTCCTGCAGTAACTTAGAGATCCAAGCTGCTTTCACCCTGTGGTTCTGTCTTTGTGGTCACAGCCAAAGGAGAAAAGAAATCATGTAGAACATGTCCCTGCTCTTAAGTGTCCTAGCCCTGAAGTGACACACATGGTTTCCCATCAAATCCCATTGGTTAAACTCGGTCACAAAGACCCATCTAGTTGCAAAGAGATTGAGAAATGAGATGTTGCTCCGTTGTCAGAGAGGAGAGAAGTGAATGTAAACAAGTACAAGAAGTCTCTGCCATATTTAGTTTTCCCAGATAGTATACATTGGAGACAGGAAACTCAGGTGAAGCATGTGTGATGGAGAAAAAGATTAGGAACATGTTTATTTAATTTAAAAATGAAATGGAAGTACTTAGAGCTTTAGTTTTCCTATTTTAAACAGCAAACACTGAGAAAGATACTTTACTACGATCTTGCTTTCCAGTTAAATACCATGATTGCATGTGTGTACAATACCTAACTGTTCAAACACGTATGCCCTCACATCAGAGAGCTGCTACCAAAGTACCTCAGTAATTACAAGTTTAAAAAAGTCCTTGTGTTGAAAATTACAAACCCAAGGACCTATAATTCGCAGAATGCTTGTTTTGTTGTTCACTTGATATATTTTATTAAATTTGAAAGAAAAAAATTTGTAGGGTCATTAGATAATTATTTCATCATAAATGTAGATGACATTGGTAGGTGATATGGTAACCTTAAATTAAGTATCATTAACACATTTATACAAAGAGCCATTTCTAAGGTTTTTGAACATTGAATTATTTTATGTTCTTTCTACCTCAAAACCGTTTTCATGGAGATTATAAACTATTGTTAAGTTTCACTCCTGCACTGTACAATGAGGAAATGAATTTGAGAAGACCAAAACCTGAAGTCATTATAGTTTTTTTCTAATTGTCTTTCACATCTTCTGATATTTTCATTGTAAAATAAAGGGGAAGGCAACTATGTAAGCCTTGAGTTCCAGCTCTTAGTCACTCTTAGTGAGTCCTGGCTCCTGGTTTTCCTCTCTAGACACTTTTTCAATTTCTTTACTAGTGCCTCATTTGCTGGCTGATGTCTAAGCTTTGAGTGTCCCTAAGTCTCTCCCTTGAATAGTCTCTCTCTGGGTCATTCCATAAACTTCCATGGTTCTAAGTGTCATCTACACACTGCTATATATACCAAAGTCATATCTGTAGCCCTGATCTTTCCCCTAAACTCCAGATTTATATCCAGCTGCCTTCTTGATATCTGCACATAGATATCCAATAGGCACCTCAAACTTAGCATGTGAAAAATGGATTTATTTATTATCCTTTCTTCCCTGTGTCCCCTGTATACTCTGTTGCTCAGCACAAGAAGCCTAGGAAACTTCTTTGGTTCCTTGTCTTTCTTTACCCCACATCTAGCTCATCAGCAAGTCTCATGGGCTCTTCTGCCAAACTATTTCCTGAATCCAACCACTTCTTTCCTTCTTTACCACCATCAACCAGCTCATGTCACACTAATTCTCATCTGATTATTGCAATAACCTGCCAACTTGTCTTTCTGCCTTCACTCTGAAAACCCACTTTCCACACAGCAGCCAAAGTAAACACAGCATGGGAATCAGCACATTGCTCCCCTGCTTAAAATCCTCCCATGCTTCTCCAAGCCCATAGACCAAATCCAAGTTTTCACTACAGCTTTCATGGCCTTTCATGACCTTAGTTTTGATTACTTCTCACCTCATGTGGGTTCCATTCTCCTCCTAACTATACTCCAGCAACTCTTCCTTTTTGCCTGTACTTTGATCTTGCTGACCCTGTTTGCACTTCAGGACCTTCACACAGGTTGTTTCCAGTGTCTGGACTGTTCTTAGACTTTTATACGTTCATTATTCAGACTTCATGCAAAGTCACACTTCCCCAGAGATGCCTTCCTTGATGCCTTCTCCATTATCACATCACTTATTCTACTGTCTCTGTAGCAGAAGGGCTCAAGATGACACAAAACATTGGCCTAAAAATTACTTAGCAGATGAAATGAACAAGCTAGAGAATGGAGGTACTGCTACCATTATCTACAAGGTTTTACTCTTAAAAGGCATTCAGTGCGTACTCAATTTTCATAGGCTAGGCATAAAATAGGGGCCAGACTCTAATAAGGAAAAGATAAGATAATGGGAAAAACAGGTAAGGAATTACGGATTCCAGAGCAAGTAAGGAAGCCAGAAAGGGCATTCAAATACTTATTTTTTAAAAGAGTTTTCTTGGCTGTGTATGAGTCCATAACCTTAATTCATGTAAATTGGGCAACGAGAGCAAGGGAAGACTGCACCCTGACACATATTACAGAAAGGATGGAGTGGTCTTGATGAAAAAGAGATAGAAGCTATTCTCTTATTGGAATGCAGGGGTGTAGGGTACACTAAAAGGCAGTGGTACTACTTAATGAAGAAATTAGGAGATAACTTATGCAGAAAAAAAATTCACATTTTCAATTTTTATCATTTCACTTAAGGTTTGGGCTCAAAACAAATATAATATCTTATGGCCAGGAAGAATCAAAATAAGAACTAGAGACTTCAAGAGTGGCATTATAAAGTTGGAATTTATTTCCATACACAGGGTAGTTAAAATGGCATCTGCATTCAACACAGTGACTGGGCTCCTACTAGAAGCAGAGTGTTTGTAGCTGAGACAGAGTTAGAGATAGGCTTTCACAGTTTGCAAAGACATTTCATGAGCCACCAAGTTATCTTGTACACCAAGGGTCAACAAATCCAGTCTGTGGACCAAATCCAGGCTGGCCACCTATTTTTGCATGGCTGATGAGCTAACAATTTTACACTTTTTAAGTGGTTGCCAAGAGTCAAAAGTATCAGGGGAACCCACCCCCGATAATTCAATGTTATTTCACGTAGGTTCTTTTCTATTTCCCTAAGTTTCGGCCGGTCTGAGAAATAAAGGGAAAGAGTACAAAAGAGAGAAATTTTAAAGCTGGGTATCCGGGGGAGACATCACATGTTGGCAGGTTCCGTGATGCCCCATGAGCCGTAAAACCAGCAAGTTTTTATTAGCAATTTTCTTTTTTTTTTTTAATTATACTTTAGGTTTTAAGGTACATGTGCACAATGTGCAGGTTTGTCACATATGTATCCATGTGCCATGTTGTTTTGCTGCACCCATTAACTCGTCATTTAGCATTGGGTATATCTCCTAATGCTGTCCCTCCCCCCTCCCCCCACCCCACAACAGTCCCCAGAGTATGATGTTCCCCTTCCTGTGTCCATGAGTCCTCATTGTTCAATTCCCACCTATGAGTGGGACCATGCGGTGTTTGGTTTTTTGTCCTTGCGATAGTTTACTGAGAATGATGTTTTCCAGTTTCATCCATGTCCCTAC
>NW_026654112.1:0-9783 GCF_009828535.3 Hylobates moloch
ATCCCATTTGTCAATTTTGGCTTTTGTTGCCATTGCTTTTGGTGTTTTAGACATGAAGTCCTTGCGCATGCCTATGTCCTGAATGGTAATGCCTAGGTTTTCTTCTAGGGTTTTTATGGTTTTAGGTCTAACAGGTAAGTCTTTAATCCATCTTGAATTGATTTTTGTATAAGGTATAAGGAAGGGATCCAGTTTCAGCTTTCTGCATATGGCTAGCTGGTTTTCCCAGCACTATTTATTAAATAGGGAATCCTTTCCCCATTGCTTGTTTTTGTCAGGTTTGTCAAAGATCAGATGGTTGTAGATATGCGGCATTATTTCTGAGGGCTCTGTTCTGTTCCATTGATCTCTATCTCTGTTTTAGCACCAGTACCATGCTGTTTTGGTTACTGTAGCCTTGTAGTATAGTTTGAAGTCAGGTAGTGTGATGCCTCCAGCTTTGTTCTTTTGGCTTAGGATTGACTTGGCTATGGCTGTCTTGAATTTCATAATTTTTCAAGAAGGGGCTCGCTATGCATTTTTACTTTGTACTGAGCTCCACAAATTATATAGTTGGTCCTGTTTACATGTTTATCTTCTCTACTGGAGATGAGTTAATTGAGGGAAGGAATTCTATTCCAGGTCCAGTTTGGTGCATGGAGTGATTAAGCTACATGGACATTTAACAGAAAAGCACTGGAATCAGTTTAAGTATGTAAGAAATGATTTATTTTAAAACAATATCTACATGTTAACATTGGTAAATGTCCGATACAATATGTTTTCAAAATAGTTATAAATCGTATCTAAATCAGTATGATTTCAATCTTATTTTTAATGCATGAAATGAATTAAAAAATAAACACATCAAAATGTTAAAAGTAATGACCTTTTGGAAGAAGAGAGTATAGATACATTTTTTAGCATTTCTGTATTTTAAAATAATAAAATGTCAAAATATTTGTTTTTGATAATTTTAAGAACACTTTCACCTTTATTAAAGGTAACCTCAATTTGCATGCATGTATATCAAAGATTGCATTTCATCTATAAAACCTCTTGAGTTGTATTTGAAATTTCCAAGAAAAGATGTAATGACACATGAATCTTCAAAAGCAATGATGTTGAACATGATATGTGCTTCCTATACTACAGCAGTCTTTCAAAAAATATAGCTTGGGAATCCATATTGTGAGCAAACAATATTGATCAAGCTCTGCAAATCACATTGCACCACCTTGGGGTGCAGTAAAACAACAAATCTTCCCTAGAAGGAGGGCATGAGAGTGGCAAATCCTGCAGAAGTACATTTGTAAGACTGTGACTACAGAATTGATAAAATCTCACAATAGAAATGGTAGCAGAATATTTTGTTCATAGCTCTATTTTAGCATTTTGTATTCCAAGTGCCCAAGTGTGCCTTTGCAGCTCTGTTTCAGTTACTTTGATGCTGCTTGAGGGCATGGACTACGTATTTTTTTTGGAGTCTTTCCTCCCAATGTATGGTAAGACCTGGCATACAGTAAGACATCAAAAGTGTTTTGAAAATTAATAAGGAATGTACAAAGTCAAGTTTTATTTATCTTAATCAGGGTCATATTGCTTGACATTCAATATAGAATATGTTTTATAAATGTTTTTGATGAAATTATTTAAATTAAGCAGAACCACATTTTGATGTCAAAACGTTGAATGAGTTGATAGAAACATGCCTTCCATTTAGTTATGATAGTAATTTAGTCCTGGAGGAAACACATTGTGAGACCTTTCACAGACCATTTGGCCACCCATTTCAGGTTCAGTTATTGTTGAGCAAACACTAATTGATATATAGCCTTGTATAAAGAAAACTGTAGAACTAGGATAAATTCACTCACTCAACCTCAATTGCCTGTTGTGTAAAATGTAACAGCACTGCTTGCTTGTTATACCTCACAATTTGTATAGAGGCCAATTTACCAAAAAATATACATTAAACACTGTACATCACTATGGAAATATTACTTATTATATGCAAAATACTATATTAAGTGATCTCGGAAAACAATGATTTAAACCAAAGAGCCCTGTCTTCAGAGAATTTATCATATAATCTATGTATGAATTCTTCAGTCTAGTAAAAGGAGCAACCAATGGTTTTTTGAATCACAGAGCAGAATTATCACCATAATGAATTTACCAATGCTCCCATCCTATTGTAGACTTTATGCACCTGCACCTTTAGCTGCTGGGACTTTCAAACACTTTAGAAATTTAATTTTGGTTATTTCGCACATTTACCACAGTGACAAGGGGCAAGGATTTTTATTGTTCTTTTTAGTTTGTTCTGCTGTGAATAACATCATTTCCAATGAAAATCATGGAGTCTTACTTCCCCTAAATTGTATTTCTCAAGTTGAAACAGCCAATGAGCAAGCAAAAAGAGAAAGAAAAGGAGAGAAGCAGGGAGTAGAGCATTTGGAGGGAAAGAGAATAGAGCCAAGACCCTTTGGAAAGGCCCCTTTAGCAACTCACTTTCCCCTTTTTCCCTAGGCCGCAACAATATTCACCACTCAGTTTATTTCCTGGATGAGGACATTTGTTAAAGATTTCAGTATCTTTAGGGGAATAAAAGGGGAATAAAAGTTATAATAATAATCTCTCCCCAAATCATCATCAGCAGCAGCAGCAGCATCAATACCAACCAAAAAGAAATGGTTAGATTATATTTAAAAGGTCCACACAGTAGTATAGAATGGACACAGCTAAGAAATCCTGCCACTCTGGGTAAACTCAAACATGCCCAAGATGTAAATTAAATCTGCCTTGAGCTTGGACAATTTGAGTTTTGCCTGGAAGAACACAGAATAAATTGCTCAGGTAATAACAGCCTGGGGATTTATGCAGGGTAGATGTGGGATGCGAGGTAGAGAGTGAATCACTCCTGCCCTTCTTTTATCTGGGCCCCAGTTCCCTGTAGCTCCATTGTCTGGGAAGTCCAGACCAAATTGTGGACTTGCTATAAACTTTACCCAATGTTCAGCTATACTCATTTTTATGTAGTTTCATATTAAATCATCTAAGGCCCTCAGAGAATTGTAGAGTGAGTTTGTGGTAGCTTTTCCCCCAAATTATTCCGGGATGTGTTTAGATTGGCATTTGAGTACCAGTTTTATTTGTTACTGAGTATAAATCAAAGAAATAATTTCTGGATAGATTCAGACCCAAATATCTCCAATACAGCACAAGTATATATATATAGCCAGTAGAATGTTATATATTTTAGTTCACTTTGATAAAATATTGTTTGTTCTAACATCAAGAACATGTTTTAAAACAAACAATTTCAGCACTAAACTCAATCAGTATTGTGGAGCAAAAAAAATCATATAATCAGAAAAAATATATTTAATAATTGGTGCCAATTTTTAGATGGTAGTCTTTTGAATTTTCTAAATTTCCTAATTAGGGTGTAGCAAATTTAATGACAAAGAACTACACACAAGCACCTAATTACAGTGGAACACCACCGATATTGAGGAGGTAAAGAAAGGGTAACTAACATACCATCCATTTTGTCTGTTGTTATCCCACAAAACACATCAGAGTTCAAAACTATAAGATGAAACACACTCAGCCAGCCTATTTTCAAAAGCTCAACTGTCTGTTTTTGAAATGCACTAATTTAAATTTAAAGACACATATTTAATGTTTTCCCTTTGTAGGTTTTCAGCAGCATACATACATGTAGTCACCATCTGTTTTCAGCCTGGTTCATTACCAATTCATCCTCCTGCTCTGTATTATCAGATCAAGAGGGTGGACATAAATTTGGCCACCTGGGCACTGGTGTCATTAACGTGCACCGCAGCCACACACTCATAAAGTGGTTTTGCTTGGAGCTGTAACTTGATGGTGCTTCCTTTTTCCATTTGATCAATGTTGAGATTTGTTCAGTAAGCTCTTAATAATATAATTTCAGAACAAACTGGAGGACACTAAGAACTTTCAGGAGTATTTTGCCTAGAAATCCAGGAGAAAACAGCTTCTGTTTTCAGGAACAGACACAGGATGGCAGGACCAAAGGGGCAGGGATAGAATCAGAGAAGAGAGAAGAGAAAGGCAGAAGGAGATATATGAAGACATGAACACAGAGTTAAAGGAATACACATAGGATCATTTACTTATTTTAATGAATGCATGCATGAAAAAGCTCAGTGGCTCAGTATCATTCTGAGTATAGCTCATTATTAAATGTGGGTGAGCCCACTTTTTTTCCTTCTTGTGAAGGAAACCTATATTGATTCATCCCAAGTCACTTAGTTCATCACAAAATTGAAGTGTTTTTAAAATTAAAACAAAAGTTTTACTTCCCTAATTAAAACATTAACTGACCATGTGTCACCTTGCAAACTACACTGAATTGAGAACTCATCTGATAAATATGAAGTAAATTTAAACAGATAAATTGCCCTGGTTCCTCTTTACTATCCCTTTTAAACATTGAGCAAAATCAGATAAGTACATTTAGGTTATAAAAATAATAAGAAGCAATGTATTGTGTATTAGTCACATCTTTTAGAAAAATTTAATATTATAACTGAAAAATAGTATAAAAAATAAAAAATTGTCTCTGCTGACTCTCAAAACTTTCTTCTTGGGATTCTGGGCTGATTCAGATTTTAGAAATAATAAAAATAAGAAAGGTCTACAGCCATACCACCCTGAATATGCCTGATCTCACCTGCTCTCAGAAGCTAAGCAGGGTTAGGCCTATTAGTACTTGCATGGTTGACTGCCTGGAAATAGTAGGTGCTATAGGTTTAAGAAAAGAAATCAGGCCAGGCACAGTAGCTCATGCCTGTAATTCCAGCACTTTGGGAGGCCAAGGCAGCTAGATTACCTGAGGTCAGGAGTTCTAGAACAGCCTGGCCAACGTGGTGAAACCCCGTCTCTACTAATAATACAAAAATTAGCTGAGCACCGTGGAGCACACCTGTAATCCCAGCTATTCGGGAAGCTGAGGCAGGAGAATCACTTGAACCCGGAAGGCAGAGGTTGCAGTGAGCTGAGACCATGCCACTACACTCTAGCCTGGGCGAAAAGAGCAAAACTCGGTCTCCAAAAAATAAATTAATTTTTTAAAAATACGGAAGAAAATTTTGAACCATTAGTATCCTTTCAATCAACCAATAACAAAACCTTTACTTAATTGCTACAATATTTGCTATTTTGAAGAACAAAAAGATGGAACACAAAGCATACAGCTCTCGCTTTAAGGGGTTTACAGCTCAGGATGGTGAGATAAGATTATTGAATATAAAAGTTGAAGCATGTTAGTTTTACTAGGTATCAAATTATATTCACTGCAGAAATTCAGAGGAAGATATCAATGATGACAAGTCAGGGCAGTAAGGCCACATGAAGGAGGTGATGGTTCTAGGGAACCTTGTGAAGGATGGTGCATTAGTTTGCTATGGTTTCCGTAACAGAAGACCACAGACTGGGTGGTGTAAACAACAGAAATTTATTTCTCATAATTCTGAATGCTGTAAGATCAAGTTGTCAGCAGGTTTAGTTTCTCCTGAGACATCTCTCCCTGATTGTGGATGACCATCTACTCACTGTGTCCTCACAAGGCCTTTTCTCCATGCACCCATGCTCATGGTGTCTCTTCCTTTTCTCATAAGAACAACAGTCTTATTGGAAAAGGATGCCATCCTTAACGACCTACTTTAGCCTTAATCATTTCCTTAAAGGTCCTATCTCCAAATACAATTGCACTTGGAGTTAGGGCTTCAATAATGGGTTTTGGAGGGTGAAGAAGACAAATCGGTCCATGACAGATGGAATTTGGATGAGGCTATGTTTTGTAGGGAGGGCAGGCAGTGATATGATATGAGAGAATACAAAGATAAGCCTCATTAACAGAATAATTATCAGCCATCACTAATACAATTTTGTAGGTTGCCTACACCTGCTGCATAGAATAGGCACATGGAAAAAACATAGAAATCATGTGTTCCCTTGCTCATCTAATGATATATGAATCTTTAAAGAAGTTTGACAACAATTATATCACTGTTATCAGAATATTTGTGTCTTTCATCAAAATTAGATACTTCATTAAAAATAAATGGCCTTGTTCAAATTCTTTTATGCGCATTGATTATCTGGTGAAATATCCTTTGATTCTTCTGCTATATCTACTGATCAGATTTCAACTAATAAGTCATACAGTTTCTTGATCCCAAGAAAAAGCAAATGGAAAAACTGTAATACAGAGAATGCAAAGCCCTGTATTGGGTTATTAGTTACAAAGGTAACTAATTACTCCAGAATTTCAGTGGCTTAAAATGATAAGCGTGTATTTTTTTGCTCAGAGTTCTATTTGGTTTGGGCAGCCATTCAAGACAACATTTTTTCCTGCAGTAACTTAGAGATCCAAGCTGCTTTCACCCTGTGGTTCTGTCTTTGTGGTCACAGCCAAAGGAGAAAAGAAATCATGTAGAACATGTCCCTGCTCTTAAGTGTCCTAGCCCTGAAGTGACACACATGGTTTCCCATCAAATCCCATTGGTTAAACTCGGTCACAAAGACCCATCTAGTTGCAAAGAGATTGAGAAATGAGATGTTGCTCCGTTGTCAGAGAGGAGAGAAGTGAATGTAAACAAGTACAAGAAGTCTCTGCCATATTTAGTTTTCCCAGATAGTATACATTGGAGACAGGAAACTCAGGTGAAGCATGTGTGATGGAGAAAAAGATTAGGAACATGTTTATTTAATTTAAAAATGAAATGGAAGTACTTAGAGCTTTAGTTTTCCTATTTTAAACAGCAAACACTGAGAAAGATACTTTACTACGATCTTGCTTTCCAGTTAAATACCATGATTGCATGTGTGTACAATACCTAACTGTTCAAACACGTATGCCCTCACATCAGAGAGCTGCTACCAAAGTATCTCAGTAATTACAAGTTTAAAAAAGTCCTTGTGTTGAAAATTACAAACCCAAGGACCTATAATTCGCAGAATGCTTGTTTTGTTTTTCACTTGATATATTTTATTAAATTTGAAAGAAAAAAATTTGTAGGGTCATTAGATAATTATTTCATCATAAATGTAGATGACATTGGTAGGTGATATGGTAACCTTAAATTAAGTATCATTAACACATTTATACAAAGAGCCATTTCTAAGGTTTTTGAACATTGAATTATTTTATGTTCTTTCTACCTCAAAACCGTTTTCATGGAGATTATAAACTATTGTTAAGTTTCACTCCTGCACTGTACAATGAGGAAATGAATTTGAGAAGACCAAAACCTGAAGTCATTATAGTTTTTTTCTAATTGTCTTTCACATCTTCTGATATTTTCATTGTAAAATAAAGGGGAAGGCAACTATGTAAGCCTTGAGTCCCAGCTCTTAGTCACTCTTAGTGAGTCCTGGCTCCTGGTTTTCCTCTCTAGACACTTTTTCAATTTCTTTACTAGTGCCTCATTTGCTGGCTGATGTCTAAGCTTTGAGTGTTCCTAAGTCTCTCCCTTGAATAGTCTCTCTCTGGGTCATTCCATAAACTTCCATGGTTCTAAGTGTCATCTACACACTGCTGTATATACCAAAGTCATATCTGTAGCCCTGATCTTTCCCCTAAACTCCAGATTTATATCCAGCTGCCTTCTTGATATCTGCACATAGATATCCAATAGGCACCTCAAACTTAGCATGTGAAAAATGGATTTATTTATTATCCTTTCTTCCCTGTGTCCCCTGTATACTCTGTTGCTCAGCACAACAAGCCTAGGAAACTTCTTTGGTTCCTTGTCTTTCTTTACCCCACATCTAGCTCATCAGCAAGTCTCATGGGCTCTTCTGCCAAACTATTTCCTGAATCCAACCACTTCTTTCCTTCTTTACCACCATCAACCAGCTCATGTCACACTAATTCTCATCTGATTATTGCAATAACCTGCCAACTTGTCTTTCTGCCTTCACTCTGAAAACCCACTTTCCACACAGCAGCCAAAGTAAACACAGCATGGGAATCAGCACATTGCTCCCCTGCTTAAAATCCTCCCATGCTTCTCCAAGCCCATAGACCAAATCCAAGTTTTCACTACAGCTTTCATGGCCTTTCATGACCTTAGTTTTGATTACTTCTCACCTCATGTGGGTTCCATTCTCCTCCTAACTATACTCCAGCAACTCTTCCTTTTTGCCTGTACTTTGATCTTGCTGACCCTGTTTGCACTTCAGGACCTTCACACAGGTTGTTTCCAGTGTCTGGACTGTTCTTAGACTTTTATACGTTCATTATTCAGACTTCATGCAAAGTCACACTTCCCCAGAGATGCCTTCCTTGATGCCTTCTCCATTATCACATCACTTATTCTACTGTCTCTGTAGCAGAAGGGCTCAAGATGACACAAAACATTGGCCTAAAAATTACTTAGTAGATGAAATGAACAAGCTAGAGAATGGAGGTACTGCTACGATTATCTACAAGGTTTTACTCTTAAAAGGCATTCAGTGCGTACTCAATTTTCATAGGCTAGGCATAAAATAGGGGCCAGACTCTAATAAGGAAAAGATAAGATAATGGGAAAAACAGGTAAGGAATTACGGATTCCAGAGCAAGTAAGGAAGCCAGAAAGGGCATTCAAATACTTATTTTTTAAAAGAGTTTTCTTGGCTGTGTATGAGTCCATAACCTTAATTCATGTAAATTGGGCAACGAGAGCAAGGGAAGACTGCACCCTGACACATATTACAGAAAGGATGGAGTGGTCTTGATGAAAAAGAGATAGAAGCTATTCTCTTATTGGAATGCAGGGGTGTAGGGTACACTAAAAGGCAGTGGTACTACTTAATGAAGAAATTAGGAGATAACTTATGCAGAAAAAAAATTCACATTTTCAATTTTTATCATTTCACTTAAGGTTTGGGCTCAAAACGAATATAATATCTTATGGCCAGGAAGAATCAAAATAAGAACTAGAGACTTCAAGAGTGGCATTATAAAGTTGGAATTTATTTCCATACACAGGGTAGTTAAAATGGCATCTGCATTCAACACAGTGACTGGGCTCCTACTAGAAGCAGAGTGTTTGTAGCTGAGACAGAGTTAGAGATAGGCTTTCACAGTTTGCAAAGACATTTCATGAGCCACCAAGTTATCTTGTACACCAAGGGTCAACAAATCCAGTCTGTGGACAAAATCCAGGCTGGCCACCTATTTTTGCATGGCTGATGAGCTAACAATTTTACACTTTTTAAGTGGTTGCCAAGAGTCAAAAGTATCAGGGGAACCCACCCCCGATAATTCAATGTTATTTCACGTAGGTTCTTTTCTATTTCCCTAAGTTTCGGCCGGTCTGAGAAATAAAGGGAAAGAGTACAAAAGAGAGAAATTTTAAAGCTGGGTATCCGGGGGAGACATCACATGTTGGCAGGTTCCGTGATGCCCCATGAGCCGTAAAACCAGCAAGTTTTTATTAGCAATTTTCTTTTTTTTTTTTATTATACTTTAGGTTTTAAGGTACATGTGCACAATGTGCAGGTTTGTCACATATGTATCCATGTGCCATGTTGTTTTGCTGCACCCATTAACTCGTCATTTAGCATTGGGTATATCTCCTAATGCTGTCCCTCCCCCCTCCCCCCACCCCACAACAGTCCCCAGAGTATGATGTTCCCCTTCCTGTGTCCATGAGTTCTCATTGTTCAATTCCCACCTATGAGTGGGACCATGCGGTGTTTGGTTTTTTGTCCTTGCGATAGTTTACTGAGAATGATGTTTTCCAGTTTCATCCATGTCCCTAC
>NW_026654113.1:0-9782 GCF_009828535.3 Hylobates moloch
TATAAGCCCCTAACTGGGGCTGCTGCCTTTCTTTCAGAGATCGCCTGCCCAGAGAGGAGGAATCTAGAGAGGCAGTCTGGCTACAGCGGCTTGGCTGAGGTGCGGTGGGCTCCACCCAGTTCAAACTTCCCTGTGGCTTTGTTTACACTGTGAGGGGAAAACCACCTACTCAAGCCTCAGTAATGGCGGACACCCCTCCCCACAACAAGCTCGAGCATCCCAAGTCAACTTTAGACTGCTGTGCTGGCACTGAGAATTTCAAGCCAGTGGATCTTAGCTTGCTGGGCTCCGTGGGGGTGGGATCTGCTGAGCTAGACCACTTGGCTCCCTGGCTTCAGCCCCCTTTCCAGTGGAGTGAACCATTCTGTCTTGCTGGCATTCCAGGCACCACTGGGTATGAAAAAAAAAAAAACTCCTACAGCTAGCTTGGTGTCTGCCCAAATGGCCGCCCAGTTTAGTGCTTGAAACCCAGGGCCCTGGTGGTGTAGGCATCCAAGGGAATCTCCTGGTCTGTGGGTTGTGAAGACCATGGGAAAAGCATAGTATCTGGGCTGGAATGCACCATTCCTCACAGCACAGTCCCTCACAGCTTCCGTTGACTAGGGGAGGGAGTTCCCTGACCCCTTGTGCTTCCCCAGTGAGGCAATGCCCCACCCTGCTTTGGCTCACCCTCCGTGGGCTGTACCCACTGTCTAACCAGTCCCAGTGAGATGAGCCGGGTACCTCAGTTGGAAATGCAGAAATCACCCACCTCTGTGCTGGTCTCACTGGGAGCTGCAGACTGGAGCTATTCCTATTTGGCCATCTTCCAAAATGTGGATTATTTGAATGACAATGATAACTTGGATTTTTGTATCTGGTCTTCCTCGTAAGCTTGAAGCACTTGTACAGCTATTATATTATTGATGCATTAGTATCTCCATGAAGAAAGAAAAAATATGTTTTTCTCGTTGTAGAAATAGAGAAATGGAAGTATTAGTAGCCATTGTGAGGCCAGGCATGGTGGCTTATGCCTGTAATCCCAGCACTTTGGGAAGCTGAGGCAGGTGGATCACAAGGTCAAGAGATCAAGACCATCCTGGCTAACATGGTGAAACCCCATCTCTACTAAAAATACAAAAAAATTAGCTGGGCGTGGTGGCACACTCCTGTAGTCCCAGCTACTCAGGAGGCTGAGGCAAGAGAATTGCTTGAACCCAGGAGGTGGAGGTTGCAGTGAACTGAGATCACACCACTGCACTCCAGCCTGGCAACAGAGCAAAACTTCATCAAAAACCAAAACAAAAACAAAACAAAAAAAAAAACAAGACCACTGAGGAACCATAAAATCTTAAGGTGAAACGAAACTTAAGTGACCAACCCATTCAGCTACCCATCCTAACTTTGTCAAGAATGGAGTTCCAAGATGAAAGAAAAATTATGAGAGCCCCTGTGAAATAGAGGTAATTCGTGTTGACTCCTGTAGATTTTCCTTAACCAAAGATATTAATCAGTATTCTGAGGAAGATATGGATTCATAAGACAATGTTTACAGCCTTTTAAACCTATTCAAATATTGAATAATTTTCATATAGAGGAATATTGCAGAGTGGTTAGAAGCCACCACTTTTAACTTTACGAGAGCTTTTAGCTACCACCTTTAACCACTTTGGAGGTAGGGAGACTAGCTCAGCCACTATCAACAGTGTGACCTTGGATAAATTACCTGACTTTTCTGAATAGTTGTTTCATAGAGTTTCAAGAGAACTGACTGGAAATAATGCAGCTAAAGCCATTAACATGGTGTCTAACACATATTAAATTCTCAATAACTAAAAGACAATAAAATAATTATTGTTATGAATAGCATTGGTTATCCATTGGGCAAGAAGCTTCACAACGTCTAGCCTTGTCAAGTTCAATGACATGCTTTTTGCATCATTTTTAAAATACTGTTTCTGTCTTATTGGCCATTCCTTTCCAAACAAATAAGGTGAAGTGTTTATTCTCACTTCTTTTCCTTTCTCTGCAAAACAGTAAAATTGAGGCTAACATGCCTCCCAAAGATGGGCCTAACCCAATAAGTATCCCAGGAAGAACCCCAATGCAGCATATGGCAGAGTGGGTAGGCACTTTAGGGAGAAAATCCTAAGACAATTGGTTATGTTTAATCAATGTGTGTGCCATATAATTTTGGAGGGAGGTACAGTCCCCCCATTAGAAAATTGAGAAGAGATTCACACCAAAATATATCTGCCAGCCACTAAAGTAGGCAAAGGCGTCTTGGATGGCAAGAGGACTTCTTGACTTTTCTCTGATTCTAGCCTACATTCAATGAAATAAACTCTTAAATACACCAATGTGGGTTATATAAATAACATGAAATCTCAGAGAAAATATTTTGAGTACCACATATGCTGGTGAAACAGATTAATTCCCTTATAATGTTACTGGGGATTTTATTTGGGACATTTTTCTTTTGTGATAGTATTTCAGGGAAAATAGTTCAAAAGTAAAATTATGGCTCTGAGGAAGAGATCTTCTTATCTGTTTTCATTAGATTGGAAGCTTTTCGGAGAAAGTGGCTATATTTCCATTGGTTATCCGCAATGCCTGCCAAAGCTCAAATTCCCAACGGATATTATTATTATCACTAGAAGAACACTGGTGAAGGAGGATATGCTGTGCCTACTGAAAAAGTCACATAAGTTTTCCCCAACCCAGAAATTACAGAAGGTAGCTAACTACTGCCATCATTTTTTCAGATAATGGATTACTGGAGGATTTGTCTTTTAAACATTTTTCAATTCCTACCATTTGGTTTCAAAAACACATAGGGATGACTTAAGGCTTGAGACTCTTTATGGCATTCTCAAATAACTTGGCCCTAAACCGATGCTACAAACCAGACTGGCTGTAGATTTTTAAAAATCCTTCCAAGCAGCGCTAGCTTTAAGCTCCTCATCTATGCCACTGAACAGGACTGCCAAATTCTACAAGCGAAATTTCCAATAAAGATTAAATGAATATCATTTTACATTTCACTTACTCCATTAATATCAAATAAGAAGGTTCTAACCAAAACACAACACAAAATTCCATATCATATGATTCACATCCTTGGAAAATAAAAAAATCTATTCAGAATTTTTTTAGGGTTTATGCATTTCCTACTTTAAGCCTAAAGCCAATTTGTGGGATGAATCTAAACCATATGTCTGCCAGAAATTATTTTTTAATCTTTCAACCTCTGCTTTAAACCTTTTCTTATTTTCACCAATTTGGGGATTTTTAAGTATAATTTGAATGATTCAAGCAATATATTTTTTCATAGATCACAAAGTAGAAGAATTAAAGATAACACTACAACCTCATATTTACATAGTGTTTTCAAAATATCAACATGTTTAATGCCTATGACAGCATTTGATCCTAACAACAATCCAAGGTGCCCAGATCACAAAGAGTCAATATACACCCTTTGATCAACAGATAAACAGAAGCTCCATGAATTAAACTCCTTGCCCAAGATCACCTATCATATTAAGAGTTTGAACATCCAGCACAATTTGTTTCGTAACTCCTCAGACTATACACACTTTCACTATATCCACACTAAGAAAAGAAAAACCTGGAAAGTAAAAGGTCATGGTCCCACTGATCCATGCTCATGAATGACAAAATAAATGGCAAAAGAGAGCCCAGAATATTTCTGTTGAAAATGCTTAAGAGACATAATTTAAAATTGTGCATACAGCATTAATAACATCTTCAGAGTCAAAATCTGGTGGGATTGAATGGCCCAAAAGATACAGGGGTTGAAAAAAAGACCAACAAAATTCCATTTCAAAGGCGTTTATTTTCATTTTTGAAGGAGGGAAAATGACGTTTGCTTTGTTACACATGCTCCCACGAGAAAAGAGGCACTATTTCTACTCTGGGTGCAAATGCAGTTTAAAAATAACAAGTAATATATAGTTTCCCAAGATGATGGAAGTGTGTATTAGATGTTTTTAGACTATGAGCTAGCATTTAGAAAGGACATTATCACGTTGGCACAAATGATTCATAAGCAGGTAAATGTAGCTTCAAAGAGGAGTGCAAAGCTCTAGGGTGCTCTTTGTGAAGTGTGTACCACACTGGCCCTCTTGCAGTAGGGCCCAGGACTGCTCATGGAACAGACAATTTGGTCAGTCCTCATACACACTGAAGTCTCATTAGTAGCTCCAGGTCCTCAAAAATGATGAAACCAAGGGCAAGGAGACCCTTCACGTGCAAGGATCAGGACTAACCAAGAGTTCATCAAATTCAATGAATAATCATTTCTTATACTATTTCTGCTTCTTGAGGAGACATATTTAGGGGCAGGGTAGTAAGGAAGGGAGAAGAGATAAAAGGAAGACAACAGCCAGAAAGTTGCTTTTTAGACACAAACCAGATAATGTCACTGTTTTAATCTTCAATGCTTCCCCATATTACTCAGAGAACAAGCCAGAGTCCTCACTTTGGCCACATGATCTAGCTACATGATCTCCCATCATGCTCTGCCATACCTTCTCCCTCCAAGCATAGTGGCCACCTTACCGGTGCTTAAACATGCCAAGCACAGTTCCACCACAGGTCCTTTGCACTAGCCAATTCTTCTACCTGGCACCCTCTTTTCCAATACTAGGAGGTTGGCAAAAGTTTTCTTTAAACTGCCAGGTAGTAAATTATTTAGGCTTCACAAGCCATACAATCTCTGCTACAACTACTCAACTCTGCTATTGTAGCATGAAAGCAGCCACAGACATTAAATAAACAAGTGGGTGTGGCTGTGCACCAATAAAACTTTATTTACAAAAGCAGGTGGCAAACCAGATTTGGCCTATAGGCAGTACATTGCCAATCCCTGCTCTAGATACATACAGGGCTTATTCACTCATTTAATTCAGGCCCTTGTTCAAATGCCTTCTTATCACAGAAGCCTTCTCTGACCACCTTGTATAAACTAGCACCTCCCAATCATTTCTCTCTATTTCCTATTTCTACCTTATATTTTTCACAGCATTTAACACTTTCTGACAATTGGTATTTTTATGTGTTTATTCTCTCTTTCTCTAATACACACACACACGCACACACACACACACACACACACACACACGAACACACGAAGGACAGCTCTAAGTGAGAAATTGGAACCTGGTTCATTACTGTATTCTCAGGATCTAGACCTGTGCCTGGTATTTAGTAGATGTTTAATCAATATGGTATTTGTTCAATGAATAACTGAATAGTTAACATTTGTTAGGGAGTTAATTGGGTGTACGGAAGGCTTAGAGATAGAACGAAGGAACCTAGTATTACCCAGTTAGATAAAAATCACTGTCAAAACGTAAGTAGGTTTTGAGTCTATAACAATGAAGGAACTGCACTAGATAAACATTTTCTAAAGTGTGTTCTGAAAAACCCTACTATAGATCCTTAAGGGTCTGGGACATTAGCAGTCCTATCTGGATTGAGTCACTGTAGTTTCAATGACTTTTATCAGATGGCATGGGTATTCTAAATGTGGGCTCTCTAAGAGGTACCCCAGAGGATCTCCTGCATTCTGAACATATTTCTCCTTACCCTCACTATGTACTAGTAACTCACTTTCCTCTAAATAGTCAGAATCAATTGCCCCAGCTAGTACAGCAACCCCCTTCTTTGCCTACTGACTCCCTGGCACAAGAAGCACCAAGTGCCAGGTAGCAGTATCAGTTCAATGAAATCACTGTTTTGTCATCTGAACGAAGCAGAGGAAGAGATTCCAGAAAAGGTTTTACACTTGAGGTTTTCTATCTAAATACTCTTAACTCATAGTATTCAAAAGGATAAAATCATGACTCTTAGGCAAATATAAAATTAGCACAAGTCTGAAATTTAGCTTGTTAATTGATAAAAAAACAGTAAAATGTTAAAACCAGACCAAAGAGCATTTAAGAAGCAAGGTATTTACAAGCAATGTTAGGATAAGTTTCCCGGGTTAGATTTTTTTAAAAACGGGTTAATGTCCGATAGGGTTCATAAACAGTAACCTTTATGGTTATCTGTTCTTTGGACAGAAATTATTTTAATTTCTATTAGATAAAATTCTACTAGTTCATCTCTGCCTCTACTTATGGGTGAAACAGTCTAGAAAATACCATGCCATGCCCAGCGCTAGACTAAAAGAGCATCTGTAATCTTTTTTGCCTAATTCCAAGTTTCTTAAGGACAAGTGCAATTCAAATGTAATGCTTAACTATCATCTGACTATCAATATCATACCTCAACAGGACCTATACCCAGAGAGTTAAAGTGACATGGCCCATATTACTTAGCATGTTAATGTGCCTTTGAGCTCAAAACCAAAGCCCCCCGAATTCTATCCTGATTCCTTTCTAACCATTCCCATGAGCCTTTTTCCATATATTCTACATAGAGAAAGTTTAAAAGGGCAGTTCCTCTCCTTTAAGTTATTCTACTTCCACGTGATTATTTGCCCATTCTTCTGGAAGGTAAGTGTCATTAGTTCTAAAGGCATAGTTTGTGAAGTCACATCTGCATTTAAATTATCCCTCTGTCTTTTGTTTGCTGAGTGTCCTTGAGCAAAGCTTTAATGCCCTGGGACTGAAGATAATGTAAAATATAATAGTATATACCTTGTACAATTGCAGGTGAGGTTTAAATTGATTAGTACCTGCACTTAGTGGGTACTAAATAAATATTAGTTCTCATTTCCCTTCCCACCCACCTCTAATTAATACTGTTTTACTTCACTAATGATGCCATTCAGAACCTATCGCCTATAAATGAAGTCTATTCCTTTGCGGTCTACTATAACTTCCGTAATTTTAAATCATTGCCTAAACATCAAAAAGACTGGTCGGAAGTGAAGAGACCATATCTAGAGACAGTCTGGACAAACTTCTTTAGCAAATGGTGACAACAAGGTTTTTACTGTTTCATTTTGACCTACTACAGAAAGGTAAACATTTTCCTAATTGAAATGTTAAAAAGGCTTATGTTGGCATAAGCAGGGCTTTTGCTATATATAACTAATATTGATGTAGTGCCAGTGCAGTTTATAAATTGCTTTAACATAAATTCTGCCAAATCATCCTGTGAACACAGGGATGGCGGCCTTGGGCCAGTTTCTCTCAAAGCCTCAGTTTATTCTGTAAAATGGAGAAGAATAATGGTTTCCCATCAGAGAGACTAGCACGGAGTAGGTGAGTAGGTCTTCAGTGCATAATAACCATCATCAAAACCATAAGTAGCAACACCACCACCACCACCATCATAACCTTATGGATAAGCAAACTGAAACAGCACAGGTTAAGAAACTAGTCCACTGTCACAGAAGTGGGGCCTGCCATCAGGTATTAGCTGTGTGGCTCTAGGCAATGTTTATAAGATGAGAATGATGAGATTTGCCCCACCTCCCCACATTTCAACCATGAATGTCAAAGGTATCTGAAAACTATTCCATGGATGAGAAAACTGGGGCATAGGGAGGTTAAGTAACTTGCCTAGGGCACACAGCTCATAAATGTCACAGCCAAGATTCAAACCCAGGCAATCTTTCCACAGAATCCATACTCTTAATCACCACATCATATTGCTTCTTCAATAAAATAAATTATCATGATGGAAAAAATGCTATATTACCCTCCCCTCTTCATCAGTTATACTCCCCTCCAGGGCTTCTATGTAACATTTTGTGTATTTCTTTTTTTTTTTTTTTGTAGCTCTTGTCATATCATTTTTAAGTATTCATTTCCTTACCCATTTCCCCTACCAGCCTATGAGCTTTTGAGGTCACTGTATTAGTTTCCTAGGGCTGCAGGAATTTTTTCTCCCAAAATTCTGAAAGCTAGAAGTATGAAATCAAGGTATCAGCAGGGCCATGTTCCCTCCAAAGTCTCTAGAAAAGAACTCTTCCTTGCCTTTTCCCAGCTTCTGGTGATTCGGGTAATGCTTTTCATTCCTTGGCTTGCAGTTGCATCACTCCAACTTCTGCCTCTGCCTTTACATGGCCATATTCTCTCTGTATGTCTGTCTCTAAAACTCCCTCTCCTTATAAAAACAACTTAGAGGGCCCATGTTAATCCAGTATGACCTCATTTTAGCTCAACTAATTATATCTGCAAAGATCCTATTTCCAAGTAAGGTCACATTCTGAGGTTCTAGGTGAACATGAATTTTGGGTACACACTATTCAACCAAGTATAGGCACCAACTGTGTCTAATATTTTTATAGATTCCCTGGCCCTAGTGTAAAATACATACAGATTAAGCCAGAGATAGCTTTGTGACTGAGCATGCAGGTGCTGGAGTAAAATTCCCTGGGAAAAAAACATTCTTTCTGCCTCTACCAACTGTGAGCCTTTAAGCAATGGTTCCAAATGCTCTATGCCTTGGAGTCCTAATGTTTAAAATAGTACCTATTTCACAGGGTTCTAATGAGACTGAACTTAGTTAATTCAGAACAAGTGCTTAGAACAATAACTAGTCCATAAGAAGTATTCAACAAAGATTATTTTTAGACAGCAAACAATATTTTTAAACGAAATAATGCAAACAAGGAGTTCCAGAAAGCACTAAAACAGCTTATATTCAGCTGTTAATATTATAAAATATTCTCACATCAACCCTTTCTGTGTGCGTAGTCTTTTTAGAGCATCAATGAACATTCAATTTAAAAGAGAGAATGGCTGTAGGAGGGAAGGAGGTGAAAAGGAAAAGGCTTGCCTTCCCTTCCCCCTCAGGGAAAAAAATTAAAAAGAGCCATGGAGAAGCAGTATAATTTCTAAGAGACCATGCCAGGAAAATGGAATTGCTTTTCTGAAAATAGAAGATTAATACCTGGAGGGTCTAAAATGTAATTATGGTATTGATCTCAGGAAAGCCTTGGATGGATCTTTTTTTTCCTCTTGTGGTCTCAGTTATCATTAAAATGGGCTCACATGTCAGGGTCGGCAGACTACAAAGTACCTGCACAGAACACATCAAGGCAGGCAAAAAGGTCCTGTTAGTGGGTTCTGGGAGGTATCTCAAGGTAACTTTTAATGTATTCAGCATGGTTCACTCATTAATTTTCTCAATGGCTTTGGTAACTGATTTAATAAGCTGTTAATGAAGTAGCAAGGCAACACTAAGAGCTACTGCGTCCTAGTTCCATCCATCCTGTGGTGTGGCTGCAGGAACAGGAAGACCCCAAACCTCAGGATTGAAATGAATTAAAGCTGATTTTACGTCTTTCCTCTCTAGCTCCATTAAGGAAACGAATTTTTTAAAAATTCCAGATATACTTCCCCCTGTTAAAAGATAAACTTAGGCACATTAAAATTTTAAAGAGTTTATTTGAGCAGACAGTGATTCATGAATAAGGCAGCACCAAACTACAAGTGGTTTGGGCTCCAATGACACAGGGCAAGAAGAAAACTTTTGTAAACAAAAGTTTGGAAGCAAAACAAAGAAAACATTTCATGGGTTAAGGTAGAACAGTAGCCTTAGAGTCCCTAGTTTGAAATTAGTTGGTGGTTTCTTATTACTTAAGCTTAAGTTTCATTTCCTAGGATACAACCATTTGCTCTGAGTTGGGTTTTGGTTTGCTTATGCAGGTATCCAGGGTGCTGGAGCCACCTCAAACTAATGGCCTCTCAATTAATTATTTTAACACTCCTCATATGAACTTTAAAGTAGTTTTTTCCAATTCTGTGAAGAAAGTCATTGGTAGCTTGATGGGGATGGCATTGAATCTATAAATTACCTTGGGCAGTATGGCCATTTTC